>NW_015505387.1:391122-391956 GCF_001515645.1 Sinocyclocheilus grahami | reverse complement strand
GAGGCCAAAGGGAAGAGTCTGGTACTGCCAGTGGCCACTAGGGGTAGAGAAAGCAGTCTTAGGTTTGGCATACTCAGAGAGGGGTACCTGCCAGTAGCCTTTGGTGAGGTCCAACGTCGAGATATACCGGGCCCTTCCCAGCCGGTCCAACAGTTCATCCACCCGAGCCATGCGGGATCGGTCAAACCCGGAGACCTACTTGTTCATTGAGGCGACGGAAGTCGTTGCAGAAACGGAGGGTGCCGTCCGGTTTTGGGACCATCACGATGGGGCTGGCCCATGGGCTGTGTGATGGTTCTATCACCCCCAACTTCAGCATCTGTTGAATTTCCTCCTCAATAGCTCGCCAACGAGCCTCAGGGACGCGGTAGGGCCGTTGCCTGACGACTACCCCTGGTGGCATCCGGATGTCGTGCTACAGGAAGAGAGGAGAATACATCAGAGAACTGACTGACCAGGTGCTGCATCTCCCTCTTCTGGGCAGCCGAGAGGTGGGGGTTGACGTCAAAAACCACGGGATCAGAGATGGCGAGGGCCGCGAGCTGGTCTCTAGTCCCCATCCACTTCTTCAGGAGGTTAATGTGGTAGAGCTGCTCGGCTCTCCTCCTTCCTGGCTGACGCACCCGGTACGTCACCGGCCCAATCTTCTCCAGCACCGTATAGGGACCCTGCCAGGTGGCCAGGAATTTGCAGACCACATTGGGGACTGGGACCATGACTCGGTCTTCGGGCTGGAACTCCCGTGGCTGGGCTGCCCGGTTATAGTGGCGCTGTTGGGCCTGCTGCGCCTTTGTCAGGTGTTCCCGGACTAATGGCATGACCCGGTCGATCCTT
>NW_015505387.1:389412-390957 GCF_001515645.1 Sinocyclocheilus grahami | reverse complement strand
CAGCCATTAGCCGGGACATGAAGGGGGTCCCCTGATTGGTCAGGATCTCCGCTGGGATGCCGACTCGGCTGGAGAGCAGGAAGAGTTCCTGGGAAATGGCTTTGGCGGTGGCTTTTCGGAGGGGCACTGCCTCAGGGAACTGGGTGGCATAGTCGACGATCACCAGGATGTGTTCGTGTCCCCGGGCAGCCTTAGGCAACGGCCCCACAAGTTCCATCCCGATGCGCTCGAAGGGCACCTCGATGATGGGCAGCGGTATCAGCGGACTTGGGGGAGGCGTCCTGGGTGACATCACTTGGCAGGTCGGGCAGGCTTGGCAGAACCGCTTCACTTCGGCCTCCAAGCACAGCCAGTGGAAGCAGTCGCGGATCCGCTGGATGGTGTTCCCGGCTCCGAGATGCCTTGCCAAGGGATGGGAGTGAGCCAGCTCCAGTACGGTCTCCGTTTTGGTGTGTGGCACCACCAACAACAATTTTTCCTCCCCCCTTTGCTGCGCGACACAGTACAGCAGGCCATTTTGCACGACGAAATGCGGGAGAGGCTGGGGACCAGGCTGAACCTCCTTGCCTTCGATGACCCGGACCTGGGTCCATCCATGCTTCAGCCTGTCGTCCTCCCGCTGTTCCTTCCCAAATGATCCCCCTCCCGTCCCCTGTTGGAACACATCATAGAAGACGTTAGGATTTTGGGAGGGGGACTCACCTTCTCTCCCGCTATCCGAGGCCAGAAGCACGGCCCGCTGACGAGGTCCAGTCGATGGAGCCCCCTCCAGCAGCCAGTGCTGCGCGAGTAGTGTGAGTTCGGCGGCCTGGGCACGGGCCGGCAGACGGGGCTTATACTCCCACTCGTGGAAGTGCTGGGCGGCACAGATAGGGGATAACCCCAGGCGGGCTAGGATTTCCTTCTTGACCTCCTTATATTGATCAGCGGAGGCGGCGGGAAGAGCGAAGTATGCACGCTGCGCTTTGCCCGTCAGCAGGGGAGCCAGCACCATGAGGGGTCAGCTTGGGTAGCAGCTTCATGGCTTGCACTCGGGGGTCCGGCAGCGGAACGCGTCGAGCGGCGGCAGCACGCAGTGCCGCGAGTTCCTGCTCCGTCTCTCCTTGACGGGTGGCGAGGTGCTCAATGATTTGTTGCTGGCAGATGCTAACCTCTGTGAGCCGCTGGAGGATTTCGTCCATGGTGGTGGGAGGAGCGCGACAGAAACCGGAGACAAAAACAAGGAAAAAAGGTGAGGTGAAGAAGATCGCTTGTCGGTGATTCTTCACTGATTCGCCCGCATTCTCCACCAGTGTAACGGGGTGAAGAATCACACGACAAGAAATCTCAATCAATACCCCGCAGGGTGGATTTATTGGGGTGAGTGGTGCTCGTGAGAAAGGTCCAGGTAAGTGCTCCGGTGCCGTGAGTGCTCTCTTCCATCTTCCCAGTGCAGAGGGTCCATGCAGTGCTCCTGTGGGGCTGGTCGGTCACACACTGCTTTCTGTGGGGAAAATGAGAGGGTGAGTTAGTGCTCAGTCTCATGGAGGAATCTCCTAGATGGCA
>NW_015505387.1:372722-388537 GCF_001515645.1 Sinocyclocheilus grahami | reverse complement strand
ACCCGGAGACAAAAACAAGGAAAAAAAGGTGAGGTGAAGAAGATCGCTTGTCGGTGATTCTTCACTGATTCGCCCGCATTCTCCACCAGTGTAACGGGGTGAAGAATCACACGACAAGAAATCTCAATCAATACCCCGCAGGGTGGATTTATTGGGGTGAGTGGTGCTCGTGAGAAAGGTCCAGGTAAGTGCTCCGGTGCCGTGAGTGCTCTCTTCCATCTTCCCAGTGCAGATGGTCCGTGCAGTGCTCCTGTGGGACTGGTCGGTCACACGCTGCTTTCTGTGGGGAAAATGAGAGGGCGAGTTAGTGCTCAGTCTCATGGAGGAATCTCCTAGATGGCAGGGCTTGCATGGCTTATGTAGCCGCCGCCTGATGAGGTGCAGCTGTGACTGATCAGCCTGTGATGATGATGGCCAGGTGCTCCTCGCTTGTTTCCAGGGCGACGCTGATGAAGCCTCGGGACGCTCGTCACAATATTTATATATATATACACTGTATATATACACATATAATAAAATATATAATAAATTATTCTATATTTGTAATTCTATATACTTTCAGTATTTATTCTTAATACTTCCAAACCCCAATAATCTGTACTATAGCCTACACTTATTATCAGATCTAGCATCGGCTCTAACAAATCCTTAGAGTAAACGTTCTGTGTGTATTTGTATGTCTTACCTCGGTAGAAATGCATCTCAGTGGACCTCATTTCACCCACTGGCCAATTTCATCTGGGAATTGTCCTGGCGTAAGACTCAACCACTGGAGTCGGACTGAATAATGTCCACCCAACTATCTACAGAGCTTTACATCTAATAAAACCCAGTGAGCTGCAATTTAGCCTAATGCATGAAAAACAGTCGGATATCAAAGAAACAGATGTCAGACATGGATTTCATAATGAGCTCTGCACAGATCAGTTTATTCCAAGGCCTTCTGGATTCCCTCACACTGTGAGAAACAGAGGTCAGAGTTCATCTCCCTCCGTCAGGATGGAAAAGATTCGACATGCCCAAAACACAAAGAACCCTCTGTAACACGGCAGTGACAGATGACGGGATAATGAGTCTATGGGAGCTTCTGACTTCCGTGATGGATTAATCGGTGGGGATCCTAAACAGAACGCAGGAAGTCGAGAAGGATGACGTCGGATCGGGGCCCGTTTACTGGAGTGCTTTCTAGAGGTCAAGTGACTAACATGTTGCCGGTCCCGTCACTGATGTGTCATCAGTAACCTCTATAATCTGCCCATTGTCTTAATGATGCTGTCAATGGGCACCTAATGGCAGCCCCCCGGCATCGCCTGGCTGCTCCATATTAATTTGAGCAGGGCCCTTACTGCGAAGGTTATTTTTTATTGTGTCTGTCAGGCGCTGATAAACCTGCTCGCTGCCATCCATCTATCAGCACCATAGCTCTCACTTTCTATTTTCCACCACCCTCTCGCGCTTGCTCAGCTCCCTCCCACCTCTCTGTCACTCCCTGCTTGCTATTTCTAACCCTCTCGCTTCCATACCCTCTCGCCCCTTACCTCCACGGGACTTTTTTTTAAAAACACATTGTAGCTTTATATTATCTCATGTGGCCTGCCCACTTCTATCATGCTGTGATGAATGGCCACGGCACGGGTATCGATTTCCAAACTGAAACAATTTGGGCACAAAACAAGTAGCAGTTTATCATATTGATTTCCTCCCAATTTAGTTTCTCCCTTTAAGGTGACACGGCGACAGGAATTAATAAATAAATAAATAAAGACAGATGCTGGGTTGTATCGATGATACTGTCCGACCCACACTGTCATTGGTGCGTTTTGCAGTTTTATATGCACTCATGTTTTTTTTTTGCATTTCTTTTAATGCATTTTATTATTTAGAAAAGAAGTCTTGGAACTTTCTGGTTCACTCTTGATTTATACGTACATTCATGCATGAGGTGTTTTGAGTTGATTAGCTGATTGGCATGTCACCATATTCTAATTTGTTGAGATAGTGAATTGGTGGGTTTTTGTTAAATGTGAGCCAAAATCATCACAATTAAAAGAACCAAAGACTTAAACTACTTCAGTCTGTGTGCGTTGAATTTATTTAATACACAAGTTTCACAATTTGAGTTGAATTACTGAAATAAATTAACTTTTCCACGACATTCTAATTTATTGAGATGCACCTGTATATACCACTCTCGGGTTAATATGATGAATAGAGTATTGGGATACTGTGTGACAGTGATTTAAAAATACAGATAAAAATTACCATCCTGTCACATATTCCTGTGCAAATGCTTTCAGGCTATCAAAGTAAGCTAGTTAAAAAATGGAAGATTCATGTTAAAGTTACTGAAGTAAAAAACTCAGGGTTTCGCAAGCTGTGACAGACTATACTCCATCTAAAGCATTTTTATAATTCTTTTGTAATTATTGTGCATGCATATTTAATGAATTCTCATTACCTGAGAGACTACATAGCATATTGTAGCAATGAGCCACATGGTTTCACCACATGTCATGGGTGTTCTTACTAGCAAACATGAAGTGGATTATTGCTTTAATATAAACACAGGCGAAAGTAACATGATTGAAGACAGCAATGTTCAGTAGTTACATTTATCAATACTCAAAATCACTAATCACTAATCATAAACTCTGCTTCTACTCTGAAATATTCAAAAATTATTTGTTTCTATGGCAACAGTCAAAATGCTAATATGGATGCATGTGTGGTTTTGTTGTTTATGCTTATGATGATTAATCACTTCATTAACTCACCTTTATACTTTCACCTTTTATACTTACATATACATCTACACACATTTATGTTTTTATATATATATATATATAAAAACAGGATATACTGTTCTTGGTCTCATCAGACCAGATAATCTTATTTCTCACCATCTTGGAGTCCTCCATGCGGGCTTTCATGTGTCTTGCACTGAGGAGAGGCTTCCGTCGGGGCACTCTGCCATAAAGCCCCGACTGGTTGAGGGCTGCAGTGATGGTTGACTTTCTACAACTTTCTCCCATCTCCCGACTGCCTCTCTGGAGCTCAGCCACAGTGATCTTTGGGTTCTTCTTTACCTCTCTCACCAAGGCTCTTCTCCCCCGATAGCTCAGTTTGGCCGGACGGCCAGCTCTAGGAAGGGTTCTGGTCGTCCCACGCTGTGTCAGTGTGTATCACTAATACAACACTGACACCTTGGAGATAAGACTTCTCTGAGAACCAAGAAAGAAAAGGTTGCATCACAGGAAAAACTATTAACACTTTTCATCTTACATATAAACACAATGCAGAGTGTTTCTATAGTCGAGAGAGCACAGCGGTACCTGAATGCGAAACTCAAGTGGAGAAAATATGCTTTTCAATCTTGGTCTCACAGATCTACTCTCCTTTTAATAGAAACCATTCAAATCATACTAAAGAACGAACAAGCAATTGTTCGCCAGCACAAAAGAGGCCGGTCATAAACTGGAGGCAAACAGACTGAACTACAGAGAGCGAACGCTGAAGATACAATATTCACATCGCCCCGCAGCACACCGTGGTCATCAGGGACTTTGCTTCCTCTCCAATCGCATTACACAAAGTTTTTGTTTTTCTTTTGATGGAGCCAAATGTAAAGAGCATCTTTTAATAACAGATTGGATTTGATTAGAGAGTGCTGACGAGGCAAAGTGCTGGGCACCTGAAAGGCATGAAGTTCTGCCCTGAATACATTACTGCTGACGGGAGGGGGGTCTCCGCGTCCGCCACTGCCCTTGGCTCCTGAACTCGAGAAGAATAAAAACGAGAGGCCCTTACAAAAGCTAAATATGTAGAACCATTACATCAAGAGGTGTTGCGCACTTAATATCAGCAGCATATTACAGAGTTAACCTCATGCCCTTTCCCACCCCTACTGTTTAAATTAGCCCGACACCCCACCGTGTCCTCGATTGAAATTCTCTCTCCATGATATTCTCTTCAGTGTGGCACAAATGGCTGGGCAGTAACAGGTGAGCTTGCCGCCGTGTGTTCGGGAACAATGGTAATGATGAAGCTGAAGAGAATATGCTTGGCCAGAATCTAATCTGGGTAATGATGGGAGTTACAGCAACACTCATTTCTTCCATTCTTATATAACAGCAGTGCTTAAAGTTGTGCTGATGTTGGGAAAAAGGAGGTAGTCGAAAGAAAGAAGGTGAGTCTTTTTTCTAATCTCACCGTCACATATGAACACATCAACTGCTTCCCTGCCAGCTGGAGAGCGTTCCCCAGCGTCTACATACAGAAAACTGTCGAAACCAGCACAATGTTCCCCAATTTTTCATCTACACTATGACCAGTAAGAGATCTTCAAATCTTACTTCTTAACACAACTGAGAAATTATCAGATAATGGGTGTTTCATCAACTACAAGTGCATTTGTGTGCCAAAGTTGAATTTTTTATTTTTTTGCAAATTAACAGTTTTCAGCTTAAAATAGGCCTATTAAATGCTAGCCATCAAATATTTATAAATGATGTAATTATGTATAAAAAAGCATTATGTAAAATGTGTAACATTTCAAATGATAACTATCAAATGCTTATAAATGATTATGTACATAAAAAACACTATGTCAAAGGTACAAAATATTAAATGCTATATTTTATTGAATTTGATAATATAAATGATGTAATTATGTTTAAAAAACAATATTGTGGAAAAGTGAGAAAATATTAAATGCTAGCTATCAAATACTTGTAAATGATGTAATTATATATATAAAAAGCATTATGTAAAATTGAGAAAATTTCAAATGATAGCTATCAAATGCTTATAAATGATTATGTACATTTAAAAAATAAAAACATTTCATGTCAAGTCAAGTCACTTTATTTGACCTTTATTTGTATAGCGCTTTATACAATACTGATTGTGTCAAAGCAGCTTTACAGTGCCAAACAGAAAAATTGTTTTTCAATCATGTAAAAAGACAATAACAAAGAGTTACTATGTGAAAGGGACAAAATATTAAATGCTAGCGATCAAATGGTAGCCAAATCAAGAAAAAGTTGTCGCCAATTTTGGTGCAAAAAATGTCCACTTCAGCACAAAGGAAAACTGCAGAATCATTTCTGGTTACTGTTTGTACACTGTTTTTTAACAAGTAAATTAACTAGTAAGAATGTGGGAGTATACCAGGGTCACAACAGGGCCAAACATTGAAGAAACACCCTTAAAGTGATTAACTGCTCACTCTGTAATTAACAAGTTTGCTGTTCTAAAAAAAAAAAATCATCATCACATGCTTTGCACCAATTACCTACATCGGCTTTGAGAATCAAGGCGAAAAAAAAGAGAAATAATTTCACATTTCTCAGTCAAAGTGCTTGCATAATTCACACCCCCTAAATTCCAGCTCTTCCAGTCTCTCTGTCTCTTGTCTTTCTCTCAGTGCAATTCACTGCACTTGGAACACGATCTGCAATGACCCGCTCCTGAGAGATGCTGACCTTTTGATGACACGCTCTGTGATTCGGGGACGGCACATGCAGCTGCGCACGAGCACACATTTAATTCCTCTGGATCAGGAATTCTGAAGTACAGTCAAGGGGCCTGGAAGTGGGGCTGGGTTATTCCTGTTATGCAGCACAAGTTCATGCCCACATCAAATGTCTTAATATGCTAGATAAAATTTTAAAATCACAGTTTTTAAAGATGGAAATCAGATTAGTTTTCTTTTATTACAATATCATAAGTTACAATTGGGGTGCATTTTAAATAATGTTGCTACTCTGGTTTGAGCAGGTGTTACCATTTTCATGTCAATTAAGTGTCTCAACTTGATCAGAGTGTATTTCTGAAAGTCAAATAAAAGATAAAATTAAATAAAGCTAAATAGAAATATGCATTTAAAAATATAATAATAATAATAATAATAATAATAATAATAAACAGCACATAATCCAAATCAAATATGTTGATTGTACAGTATTGGTTATGATGATAGTGAAGAGAGCGAGGAAAGAAAGGAGTAGAAGCAATGGATGATTTCTTTCAACAGCCCCTATTCCATCAATGACATGGTTAGTTACGAATAGCAGCAGAAGAAATTTCCATAGGGGGAAATCCCTTCAGCTGCAGAACAAGAGAAGACGTGATTACAATGCAACAACCTGCATATACTGTAAGCTCTGTAGTGAGCTGCCTAGACAGCATTTCGAACACACTTCGAAACTAAAGTTAATCTGAAAGTCAGATGCCAATTTCTAATGTATCACATGTATCTTTTAAAGAAAAGACAATCTTAGAAAGCACTAAGTCTAGCCAGTGTTGTTATCAGTAACTAAAAATAAAACAATTAAAAATGTAGTTTATTATTTATAAACACTTTCATACATTAAGATAAAGCTGAAATAAAACATAAATTTTAGAAGAAAAACTTAAAAAAGTTGAAGTACTAAAATGGCTCAAACTAAAACAAAAATGTAATCTAAATACACCCAATGTTCTGTGTTAATATGGTATAGGGAAAGATTTTTTCTTTTTTTAACAGGAGATTTGACTGTAATTTGAATCACACCATTGCATTGTGCTGTGTTTTAGTAAAATAAAATAAAAATGTCAGTAAACAAATTGAATGATTGAATAATAAAAAAGTTAAGAAGAACAGCATTTATTCAAAATAGAAATAGTTTGTAACAATACACACTACCATTATAGAGTTTGGGTCAGTTTTTTTATTTATTTTTGTATACTTTTATTCAGCAAGGATATGTTAAATTGAATTAAAAAATATGTAAATAAAGACTTATCGTTACAAGAGATTTATATTTTGAATGAATGCTGTTCTTTTTAACTTTTCATTATTTAATCATTCAATTTGTTATTCAATTCAAAATAATTCAAAATAATAATAAAAACGAACTAATATTGTAGGCTATAAATAATACTAAATTAATAGTGCACCTAGCTCAGTGGGGAAAAAAATCCAAGACGGCAGACAAGGCAAAAATAAACTTACATTTAAGTACTGAAAAGAACAAAAAAAAAGTAATTCCAATTTACCAAAAAAATATGAAACTGTGAGTCAAACTTCAAACTGTTTGTGTGGAATTGCTGCCTAGAGCATTTCAAATCAGTCACTTTTAAAATTAACATTTACTCATCTAACAGATGCTTTTATGCAAAGCAACTTACAAATGAGGAACAACACAAGCAAAAGAGCCAACAATATTCATAGTACACAATGCAAGTTAAAAGTATAAACTAAAATAGCACAAGCTACAGCACATGTGATATGCAGACATGAAGAGAAAGAAAATATAAATATTTGAATAAAATCTAAAAAAGTTGTAGGAAGTAGACAAGTTCTGGACCGGAGTTCAAGTTTCTTTACCCCTTTCAGATATGGAAATATGACTCATAAAAGCACACATTTAGTTACCTGAATATTCACACGCACACTCTAATTTGAATTATTTTGCCCAGTTGCGCAGCGGGCACATCTGGCATAGAACAAAGCATCAGATAAACAACCGAATACGGACAATGCACTTAGGACCATGTGATATTTCAGTTTTTCTTTTTTAATAAATCTGCAAAAATGTCAACGATTCTGTGTTTTTCTGGCAATACGGGGTGCTGTGCGTACATTAATGGGGAAAAAAATTAACTTAAATGATTTTAGCAAATGGCTGCAATATAACAAAGAGTGAAAAATTTAAGGGGGTCTGAATACTTTCCGTACCCACTGTATGTGGGTCAAGGTAGATAGAGCGGAATACAGCTCCCATATGTTCAGATTCCCGGAGATCCACAGTTCTCTTCCCATGTGTCAGAGCGAGCTCACCGAACTTAGAAAAATCTCCAGACCCAGCGATTTATTTAGCTGCCCTCCAGAGGCTGGGGGTCTTGTGCCGGCTGAGAGTTCTTAAACTCAAACAATAGATTATGGTCACCTCCGCAGTGCAGTGTGCTGTGTTAGGGAGAGCTCTCTCAAAAGGACATCGGGGTGCAAATTGATTTATGAGGATTCTGGGAGCCATAATGTGCAGTTGTAACAAGGAATCAATGGGCTAGAAAAATGCTAACAGCAGACCTTTATGTCCTGGGCCTTTGTCCCCGCACAATTTAATTAATTTTCCTCTCTCTCCCTCACTCTCTTTTTTTTTGCACAGGCTGTGACAGGTGATGGAAAGCTACATCAGTGCTGCTCGCATGGCTCCAGTTCAGCAAAGGTGAGCCACGACAGCGTGAAGCTCATCTTACAAGAGAAAGAAGAGTAAATATGACAGACAGAATGAGGTTTCTCTCTCCGAGGGATTGTCTCCAGGTGAAAAAGTTAACTGGAAAAAATTAAAAGGTGAGAGGACTGTGATTTGGGGGCAATGCTCAATATTGAGTTGGCTGGATATATATTTTTCATACCTCCTAGGGAGGGAGAATTACAATACAGACACAAAGGAAAATGCCAATTTCAATACAAATAATAAATTGTGCTTTAAAATCAACTGTCATCATCATGTAGTATCTCTCTTTTCTCTCAGGTCAAATTTATTTTTCCTTTTATTTCAACAGATAATGTAGAAAAATAAAACGTTGAACGTACAGACAAATTGTTGTGACATTATGTAGTAATGAGTGTTTCTCTGTGCAATGCTAACAGCCATGCACATCATGCCAAAGGCAAAAATGAAAGCATTATTTTCCTCCAATAGAGTGTTTATTACAGTAAACAATCAAACCTCATGTGCTGGGATGTTTTATACTTGCTTTGTTTGTCCTAAAAATAGTGTACTGTGCCAGTTTCCCTACACACACACACACACACACACACACACACACACACACACCAGGACTAATAAAACAGGAAATTGGAAACAGGATAATTAGCTGTGGGTACTGCTATTGCCCTATTACCCAAGACCTCCTAATCTTCTAATTACACCATTTGTCTATCCATTCCTCCATTTTCCTCAAGCTGTAAGCAAGAGGAACACTGTAATAATTACGCTTTGCTTTGCATTAGAGAGACTCGGCTGGGCTCGTTCTTCTGCAGTCGACTCTGAGGTGCACAAAGCAAGCTTAAGTGAACACAAACAAACAGAGACGTTTGGTAATCCTCTTAAAACATGTTGAATACAATAATCATAACTGAATTTACCATAATGTCATTTTCACTTCACAAACAGAGCTCTGAAAAATCAGTTCTTAGATGACAAACTGGTTTCTCACTTCTCACAAATAAAAATAAAAAAATAAAAACTCCTTTATTCATTTTTGCAAAAGCGGCACCAAATGGTTCAATTTTGGTGACATCAAAAGTAGCATTTTTATGTTTTCATGAGAACTATCTTGCCATAGAAATGCAAAAAAAACACACACTTCCTCCTGTGACAGATAAGTCTGCCTCCACTACGCTCCGATTCAGAAAAACTAAATGCATATTTTAAGTGGTTCTCAGTGTATTTAAAGACCTTTGGCCTCCTAAACTTCATTAAAATGATTTAGCAATGTAGCAATTGAGCTCAAAAGGGAAATGTATATAAATAATTACAGTTAATTATGATTAATTACAATTATTTATATCAGCTGCCAGTAGTAACTGTAGCAGAATTAAATTGCCATCAACCAAACTGTTCGTTCAGCGAACATTCAGCGTAAGTTCATATCAACTCTAGGAAAGAATATTTCCGTGGCCACAGAAAATACTTTCATCCAGTATTAATGCATTAGAGCATGTAGTAAGGATCACAATCGTAAAGAGGCATTAATTTGCAAGGCAGAATCATAAACTCATGTAATTTGTGCACAAGAGTTTTATTAACTAAACACTAACACAAACTAGTCTAACAAACAAACAAACAATCAATCACTCATACATGGGAAAGGGCAAATGAGGCTTGATGGATGAAGCCATCAGGAAAACCAGAGAATGAAGCTATGAAAAGAGTCAGTTTACCACCTGAGCGAAACCATCAGCGCCGTTTTAGAACGGGGTCTACAACTTATACTAAACCTCTGTTTCATTTAGTTAAATGTACGATACTTGCATTGCCTTGGCCTGGAACGAGTGTACGGATGCAGTCTCGGTTGAAAGTCTTGATGGTTTGGAGGTTCGGTGGTGTAGGATCACCTTCTTCCGGGTTTGAAGAGTGATGAACTCCAAAGATGTTCTGACTCGATGGTGATTGGGAGTTTCTTCCCAGTGGAAAGTGAAAAAGAGCTAAGAAAGACATCAGCTGAGATCCTAGGATCTTTGGTGAATGGAAAGAACGGAAAGGCCTGGCACGAACTTAGGGTGTCCTTAGAGGGGTGCTAGCTCACATTCTCATCTTCTCAGAATCTAACAGAAACGCAGACTGACTGGCTATGTGTTGGAGCCCGCCGGGCACGCCCGCACCGGCTCAGGCTCTCTACACGGGCCGCAATCAGAAGGTTTTAGCAGAAGAAAATCAACATGGGCAGAACTGTGCGTGAGCCTTTTGAGGTCTGAGAAGATTCACGCCTCTCAGGATGGGCTTGTCCAATGAGAAAGTCTGAAATTCCAAGCGGGAGGTTGAAAATACTGGGGAATCTTATGACCCTTTGTGTGAGAGCTTGGTAATTTGCATATGGCACTAAAGATTCTTAGAACACTAATATATTGCCTATGTACCAACATATAATATACACTCTCATTTAGATCATCAGAAGACAAATTCAAAGAGACGAAACATGGTATCGGTGGGGTTATATTAACTAGTGATCTATCATAACACACACACAAAACAGTATACAATTCAAAAGACAATATACAAGAACAGTAATGGTATACACAATGTTCTGAGGAGATGTGTGTTCATTCACAGAAAGGTTTTTCTATGAATTAATTAGAGAAGAGTCCATTTTTATGGGCATTGCGTGCCTTTCCTAAGGGTAAATGAATTGTGAGTTTCTCTGCCCGCATTCCTTTGGGCAATAAAACCAGTGATATCAGCATTGGTTGCCATGGATTTAGAGGCCTGTTCTGCCTTTCTGAGGTGTTAGATGCATTTCGGGGGAAGGGTCCATAGACTCTCATAGTTGGTTTGTTGAATGAAGGGTTGTTACAGAATATTTGTTAAATATAACTAAAAAAAATTGTGTGTCTGTTTGGTCCAGACGCTACAGTAATATACAAATAGGCTATTTGAAATTGTTACAAATATTTGCAATTATTGCAGAAATATTAGAGACACAAAATGCATCAGAAGAACAACAGATAAAATGACAGAACAATATTATGAAATATAGAATGACGACAGATAGAATGACAGAACAATAGCATGATATATATAGAACAACAAAACAAAAAAATGATAGCATGACATACAGAACAGAACAAGAATAGATGTACAGAACCAGTGGTGGGCCGTCAGGGCCAGCAAAGCCTTCTCTGTAGTAAATCTAAAAACAGTAGTCCTAATGACTGCGAAAAACAACCACACACCTCCTCGGCACCGGCTCTGTGAAAGACTCGTGAAGATGAAAAACCACTAGAGTATGGTAGGTTAATTTTCATTCCTTTTATCGCTTGATGCGTTGTATGCTGATGTTATTTGCGCGATATAAAGCCAGGTTTAAGGTTCCGTAAGAATATCTCAGTTTCCCGAGTGGAGCTGTATTAACCGATCTTTTCCTCCGGCCGCAGCGCCGCTGGCAGAGGCAGACCAGGGGGGAGATGAGAGTCACAGAGATCATTCATTAATTCAGATATTATAGTAGCTACTATAAGATCTGAATTAATGTATGATAAAATGCCAAACTGTCATTAACTGTTCAAATATTTTTATTTTATAGATATAATAATATAATATAATATTATTAAAATATTTTTTATTATGTAAGTCTAGCCTTCAAAAGATCACATTACTGTAATTTATACTATCCTACAGCATTATATCTCTGCCGGTTATGTCACTATTTTGGAAATGCCACACAAAACCAACAAAAATGCCACAGATTCTTGTAGTAAGTTCTTGGTAAATAGAAAGTTTTATGGTAATCCTGTCATATTTAGCTCTGTTCAGATGTGTTACCACACAAAGACAACAGAAAAACCACATACAGCATCTAATGGTAAATTCTTGTGATACTGTACAACAGAAAGTGCTGTGGTAATCCTGTCATATTTAGCTCTGCTCATTTGTTGTGTGGTAATTTTATGTTGTACTGCTGCAGTACCACAGGATTACCACAGGACATTTTTGTAAGGGCGCCGCTGGCAGAGGCAGACCAGGGGGGAGATGAGAGTCACAGAGGTACGTTAAAACACATCTATACACTTTTCTTCATCGTCTTGTATGAAGTATTTTAATTTTACTTGCTCACTTTCCTAGTAAAGCTGTGCTAACCAGTATTTTCCTCCCGCAGTGCGCTGGCAGACCGGCGGGGGGACTCGTGAAGACGAAATAAAGCAGTAAGAGAACATTAAATTGTTAGGTCAACTTTAAAACACATGTAATCACCTTATTTGTTTTATACCAATGCTATCTGTAAGGTATAAATGCGTTTGGGTGAATAAATGTCTGTAAGAACATCGGATGGACTGTATTTGTGTCATTTTGTTAGGTTAATGCTTCAGAATGACAGAACAATAGAACGACAGATAGAGAAATAGAACAATAGATAGAATAATGGAAAGACAGATAGAATAACAGAACAATAGCATGATATATAGATAGACAGAAGGATAGAATGATAGCATGCTATATAGAATGACAGAACAGATAGAACAACAGAATAATAGTATGACATAGACAGACCGAATGATAGAACGATAGATAAACAGACAGACAGACAGACAGACAGAATGACAGAACGATAGAATGATAGAACGATAGATAGAACGATAGAAAGACAGACAGACAGACAGATAGATAGAATGACAGATAGATAGAAAGACAGATATGTGTGTGGTCGTAAGTCGTATAATCCCAGTGCCTTGAGCTATCATCTCTAATGCACTGTACACAGCATCATGTTTCTGTTGTTACCATGGTTACTACACCTGCTTGAACACATCACAAAGATGCTGGCTGTACAGCCAGCATTCAGCAAAACTAACCTCTTAGTCTAATCAGACTATTTCTACTATGGCATTTCATAAACATCCTCCAGAGAAGAATTTTAATTTGACAAGACAAATTAATTGACACAAGTACATTCCTTGCACATTTCCATGAGGGAGCCGTCTTCATCACGTCATAATTAATACATTTGTGCTAAGCAGAAATTTAACAGGGCGTTTATTAATCAGAAGCAATGATAAAATATTTGTGCTTGAACCAAGATTCTCCCACTATACTAACTCTCTTTACCTCAAACCTTTATTAATTATAGATATGAGTTCTGGAGGAAACAGTTGTTGAAAGGAATCTTAACCCAATGCAAAAAACAATAATTCCCTTCAGCACAGAGGTTGCAGTAAGACAGCAGCTTCTATTACAGCCTTGTATTCACTTTGTTGAGCAAGTGCACAGAAGTGCGCAAGTTAGAAAGCAAATCTATGAAATATTTATATTTTTTTTCATGTTTCAAGCATCCGTGTCAGAGGTGAAGTTAGGAAAAAATTGCAGAATGGAGTAACTAGCACTTAAAATCATGTTTAATTTGTCTTTAACTGTTTTCAATTAATAAGGGTTTTATTTGTTGTGATTCATTTAAAGTAGTTCAAGTGTTGTAATCCAGTGCTCAAGTTTAACTCAATGAACAATGATCCAGTCCTGTCAGAGTTAACAGCAAACTGAAGGGAAAGATTATCGGTGAACAGCTTGAAAAACATCCAGAACATGCTTCAAAAATTCCCTTTTGTGTTATGACTTTCTATATACAGGTTTGGATCGAGATGAGGGTAACTGATGACAGAATTTTAGTTTTTGGGTAAACTGTCCCCTTAAAAAATAAGTAATGCTGTGTCATGAACCCGTTTTCATGGGGTGAAAATGAAGTCATCATGAGTTGAGTTTGAATTCAGAGCCCACAAACACAGCATATAAATGAAGCACTTCTATTCAGCCTTAAAATTAAACTTTCCAAGTTATAAACCGATGTCTCTTGACTTATATGCTAAGGCCTGCAGTTTTTGCCAATTTCAGTGCATTATAAAATATGACAAATGACTTTTTCAGCATGCAGGAAGACTAAAATAGAGTACTGTCTTCCCTCTGCTTTCAATTAATGGCAAGGAAGTAGATGAATCCATGAACTTTCTGTTCTGAAGGAGAGAATAAAGCAAAGGACTTTAATGGTTAGTTGTTTGGTCAATGAGCATCCGCTCTGATATGAGAGTAGAAATTTGAAAGTTTTTTGGAATTCTTCCAGAACGTTCCCTGCATCAGCATTCCTCTCAATCAATGGTTATCGACGCAGGTAAGTAGGTGCTTAATCATTTTTAATTAGTGATAATCAGACATCTTGTCTGTTTCGGTAAAGAGGCCGCAATTCAGGTTTGTTAGGTCAAGTTTTCTATTCAAACAGCTTAATTGTGATTCATTTTATCTGGTTTCTGGAAAATAGGGTGAATATTTTACCATTGGCTTATGTTGTTTTCTCCTACAGCCAGGATATAGACACCTCAGCTTATTTGAGCAATTCTTCTTTATATGGTATTCTCTTCATTTGCAGATCTCACTTCAAAGTCAACATTCAACATCAATTGCAACCCATTTTATTTCTGTAAGGTGGCATATTTCCAGATGAAATAGCGTAATACATGTAAAACTGGAAGACAATATAATTGTATCTATCTGGAACTGATTTGCACATGAAAAATGGAGCCAAACTAAAACTATTTGGCTATTACTTAAAGTGATAGTTTAAAAAAAAAATGAAAATGTTGTCATTTACTCACCTCATGTCAATTTACTGTGGAACACAAAAGAAAATATTTTTCTTTTCTTTTTATATTTTTTTTTATTTCGTTGTTCATGCAATGAAATCCATAGGGGTCTTCAAAATATATTCTTTATGTGCTTCAAAGAAAAGGAATGCTTAAAATGCATTCAAAATCTTACTTTTCATGTGTGGGTGAACTTGCTTTTAACATCATCACTTTGTCTGCACTGCCTAGATGACATCATCTGAAAAGGGATGATGAAGTTCCATTTGGATGGGCAGATCAATCTTGAAATATTGGCATTTCAGATACAGATTGATTGATCCTCACATAAAAATATTGATGGTGTTTTTAAAATGACTAAGATTTCAAATACTAATGCTATCATAGCTATCAACTATCATAACTTTCCCCTTCGGGAACTCGAGCTGCATCGGAAAACGCTAGGGGAACGCCTTCAGCGATACCAAGCTCTGAATCATATGTGTAATCAGTCGAACGATGGGCGAGACGTCCGCGACGGGTGACGTCATGACCAGGAAGCTTTAAAAGCACGTGAGGTGCCGCCGGCGCTAGCTTTCTGTCATTCAGCGAAGCTCTCTGTGTGTGTCGGTCACGATTTATGTTCTGTGAGTCTTATTTATTGTTGTCTGTCCAAAAAAGTGCACAAGCATCCAATATAAGCTCCAGCAGAGAAAGAAAAGAAATGTCTAAGCAAAAGACGAAAAAGGGCGAAAGTAGATCACGTTACAGACTGTGTGTTCCTCCCTGCCCACGCTACATCACGAGCGGGGATACACACAGTTTGTGCGTGGTCTGATTGGGTGCGGAGCACGCGGCGTCGGCTCTCGAGAGGGCCGACTGTCCGCATTGTGAGCAGTTGCCACTGCGTTTGCTTCGCTCCCGGAAGGCTCTCTTTGAGGAGGGAGCCTTCACCAGCGTTCCTCACGGTGCTGGCCCCGCTTCCGCCGAGGCGGAGCGGCAG
>NW_015505387.1:345528-372496 GCF_001515645.1 Sinocyclocheilus grahami | reverse complement strand
AGGGCTGACTGTCCGCATTGTGAGCAGTTGCCACTGCGTTTGCTTCGCTCCCGGAAGGCTCTCTTTGAGGAGGGAGCCTTCACCAGCGTTCCTCACGGTGTGGCCCCCGCTTCCGCGGAGGCGGAGCGGCAGCTGCACTCGTGGGGTTCGCAGCTGGATCTGGTGGAGGGAATGGAGACGGGCGAGTCCCTATCTTCTTCCTCACCTGCCAGATCCGCTGCCCGCTCACTGGGATCGGAAGCCCGTTCTGCGGCTACTTCCCCCCAGAGAGCGGGCTCGGCGCTTCTCCTATCTTCCTCCGAGGAGGTTGATGTGGAGAGCGTCGAAGATTCGCCCCCTCAATCCCCACAATATGAGGAGCTAATGGAGGTAGTTACTTGTGCGGTTGCCAAGCTGAACATCGAGTGGCCCGCAGAGAAACAGACTGAAACGCAGAAAAGCAAACTCGATAAACGCTTTCTGCGGGCCAGGTCGCTACCTGCGCGCCGGAGCCTGCCGTTTTTTCCCGATCTCCACACCGAGGTGTCGAGATCGTGGAAGAAACCATTCTCGGCCCGCTTATTCGTCCCTGCCTCTGATTATTATGGAAATGTGGCGGGGTTGAGTGAATGCGGTTACAGAGCAATGCCCCGGGTAGAGCAGACGCTTGCGAGCTATCTGTCACCCGGTGCGGCATCGATCGTCTGTACGCCTTTCCTCTGATTTTTCTGCCTCCTGGGAGTTCTGGAGAGAGTGCGCCGGGACAGGCCCGTCTGTTGTGAGTATCCCCGTTCCGGCCGGGCTGAGTTGGGTCTCAGGCCTGATTTCTCTCCTCGACGGCGCTCTATGGGAGATTCCCGTCAGGAGAGATCTCCTCTCACAGGCGGAGGGCATGCCCCCGCCAGGAGCTGTGGGTGTGGCCTCTGAGGAGGCACAACTCATAACTTCCGGTCTCTCAACCGAGGTTGTTGAGACCATCCTCCATCCAGAGCTCCCTCTATGAGGAAACTGTATTTCTGCGGAGACCGCCAGCCCGACCCAGCTAACTGCCCGTCTGGTACAGTTCTGGAGTTCCTGTAGGCCTGTTTATCCGCAGGGTTGACCCACTCCACCCTAGAGGGCTTCGTGATGGCCATTGCGGCCTACCACGCCCCTCTCGGTGGCCATTCAGTGGGAAGACACCCTCTTCTTACACATTTCCTCTGCGGTGTGCTGAGGCCGAGGCCTCTGGCCAGAGAAGCTTAGGCTAAGTGGTGGATCAGGATGCTATTCCATAGCCTCGAGTCCTCTGATCTCCCCTCTCCTTTGGGGGTCAAGATTCACTCCTCCAGAAGTTGGCCTTCGGGATGGCGAGCCCCGCCTACTTTAGCCACTCCGGGCTCTTTTGTTCTCTTGCCATAGCCGTGCCCTTTCACACCAGGCAGGGATTTGCAAGTCTGGCGGCGTGGACATCTCGTTCCCCTAGCGTTTTCCGACGCAGCTCGAGTTCCCGAAGGGGAATGTCCCAGGTTACGTATGTAACCATGGTTCCCCGAGGGAACGAGACGCTGCGTCGCAAGGCCATACTTCCGGCATCCCTACTAGAGCTTGCTTCACTCCTAAGAAGCTAGCGCCGGTGGCACCTCACGTGCTTTTAAAGCTTCCTGGTCATGACGTCACCCGCCGCGGACGTCTCGCCCATCGTTCGACTGATTACACATATGATTCAGAGCTTGGTATCGCTGAAGGCGTTCCCCTAGCGTTTTCCGACGCAGCGTCTCATTCCCTCGGGGAACCATGGTTACATACGTAACCTGGGACGTTATCTTCCGCTCATCTGAGCACAAAAATAAATGCTGAAAGCTATCAGAGAAAGCAGTGTAATTTTAAAATATTTAATGAGATTAAATATCGACTAAGCTAAATTTTACATTAATTACAGCTAATAGATTAATAATAGGATATAATTTTTAAAAATGTAATTAATAAATAATTTTTAAAAAGTCTACTAATTTATGTTTATTTAATTAACCATAAAATGGCTCTTTAAATGTTAAATTGTTATAATCAGATGTTTTAGCTTCAGCATTTGAAAATACTTGGTATCAGATGTAATGAAAATGATATCTCTAATCAATAATACAGAGGTAATGCAAATTGTTAAATTTGAACGCAAGTTTACAAAGACATTCACTTTGATAATGTGCATTAAGCAATTGGGGTCATTTAGATTTTCAGGTTGACTTTAAGCTTTCTAAACAGGTTGCATGCTCAAGTACAACAAAGCAGGCTAGGTTTACTCTGTTAGTTTCCTCCAGATAACGAGGTCTTGAAATTCCAGACTCCCTGCCTCTCTCCAACCTCTCACTTAATGTTCATACATCATTAATGCTCACACATCATAGCAGTGATAATTGTGGAGGACGTGAATGTCACACAAGTCACACCTCCCAGACACCGACTGACAATTCTCCGGCCCATGGTGCCCCGGCTGCCTGGCATCATGTGAAAGTGCAACATTCGCTCCATGTCCTCTTACACTCCCCGTCGTGTATGTGAACTCGCTCTAACCTCTTCAGTGAAAATCGCAACCTACAGTGGGTATAGAAAAGAATCACACCCCTAATATAATCACATTTTGTTGCTTTGTAGCCTGGAATAAAGACAGACACAGTTTTTGGTTTATCCAGCTGTATTTACTCAGTGCAACTTATAACATCCAAGTGAAAGATATAACACCAACATGTCAGGAAAAAAAAGTTTTTTTTTCGGACACTGACTGTGTCCGAAATCGCCCCCTATACCCTTAAATAGGGCACTATTAGAGGGAACAGCCATTTTTAGTGGTGTCCGAAACCACAATGGACGTTCTCGAGTGCACTCATTCAATCCCACAATGCACTGCAAAAACGAGTGTACAACTGGTGCATGCTCAACGGCTAGAGAATGCCCATAATACACCGTGAGAATCACGTGCCGAATGAATTCCCGCATCTAGCCAGAAGATTGTGCCCGCAGCCGAATAATCAATCCGTTCATTTTTACAAAGCGCTCATCCATGGCGTACAGCATAATGTACAACACGGGTATAAATTCATTGTAAATTGATTATTAAATTGTTTGATTAGGGTTTATACATAATTTCAGAGACAGAGTTCAAAAGAAATCCTTTAATCTTACTACTGGAGCTGCTAGTTTGCTAGTTTCAAATGATGAATAAACAGCAAGCACAAACTATGCAAAAGCGGCATTCCTTCCAGTGCACTCAGTGTCCGAATTCACTACTCGTTTTCATTCACTCCTTCTAGTGAACTGAATTAGTGACCTAATATAGGGAATAGTGAATGAGGGTATAGGGGGCGATTTCGGACACAGCCACTGAGTTGGAAAAAGGATCACCCCCCCCTCCTAAAATGACTTGTAAACTCAATCGGGTGTAGCTAATCACCTTCACAATGGCACACAAAGCCATTTGACTTTCAACTGTGATCAGCTGTGGTCATTTTGATTAGCTCAGCATGAAAAGAGCTTTCCTGGAGCATTTCAGTCCTTGGTAGTGCAGCTGAAGCAAACAATGGGTGGCAAGCACTGTCAAAAGATCTCTGGGATAAAGTTTTAGACAGGCACAAATCAGGAGATGGATACAAAAAATGTCAAAGGCTTTATCAGTGCCTAGAAACACAGTGAAGTCTATTATTAAGAAGTGGAAGGTATTTGGTACAAAACAGACCCTCCCTCGATCAAATGTCGCTCCAAACTGGATGAAAGAGCCAGGAGGAAACTCTGAAGCAGTTGCGGGAATTTATGACAAAGAGTGGTCATTGTGTGCATGTGACAACAATTTCACAAATGTGGCTTGTATGGGGGGTTGCAAGAAGAAGCCACTTCCCAAGAAAGACCACATGCAGTCACGACTGAGTTTTGCCAAAACACACCTTGAAGATTCTGAGGCAGATGAGACTAATATTGAATTATTTGGCTTCAACACCAAACGATATTTCTGGCAGAAATCCAATACAGCTCACCATCCAAATAACACCATTCCTACAGTAAAGCATGGAGGTGGTAATATCCTGTTATGGGGGTGTTTCTCTGCAGCAGGGACTGGAGCAGTTGTCAGGATGGACTTCAGTCCACAAACGCTCACCATCAAATTTAATTGAACTTGAGCAGTTCTGCAAAGAAGAGTGGGCAAATATTGCAAAGTCTAGATGTGCAAAGTTAGTAGAGACATATCCCAAAAGACTAAAGGCTGTACTTAAAGCAAAAGGTGGTTCAACAAAATACTGATACAAGGGGGTGATCTTTTTCCACCCCCTTTTTTTTCATTTTATTTATTTTCATTTTTTTCATTTTTTTTTTCATTTGACATGTTGGTGTTGGTGTTACATCTTTCACTTGGATGTTATAAGTTGCACTGAGTAAATACAGCTGGATAAACCAAAAACTGTGTCCATCTTCATTTCAGGCTGCAAAGCAACAAAATGTGATTATTTTAAAGGGGGTGATTCTTTTCTATACCCACTGTAGATTTGGAGTATTACTGCCTTGGAGTATTAAAGACTACATAAGCTACTTGACAAAAAGTCCTGCTGTTATTATTGTAGTTTTTGGAGAGTTGCCGACAGCATATGGACATTTTTTAATCAATTTCAGCATAACTTACCCCAAGTAACAAGGTATTAAACAAGCAGAGATCAATTGAGAGAGTAAGTGAGCTTCTTTGATCCCTGAGCTTAAGGATCAAGCCTTTATAAGCGTCCAAGGATGATACCATAAACCAGAGCATGTCTACAACTTCTCACTGATAGCTCAGTGTTCACTGAACTACAAACATCACATGGATCAGTCCCTAATTAAAGTACACTACCACAGCTGTACTGGCAGGTAACAGATCTGAACATATTTATTGCCTGATTTTCCTCCTCCAACACATCTATATCAAGTTGCTCTGTGCTCGTACCCGTGCATTGTACTTTTTTTAACAAGCCTGGCGTAAACTGTATTGTCTCTAGCAGTCATCATCTTGACAACCCGGCCCTCCCTTTGCCCCCTGAGCTCCTATTAAATGTGCAGCTGACATTTTCAACAAGTGCCTACGCTGCCACCTGCTGCAGCAATGCTCTCTAAAGAATAATGTTTCCTGAAGAAATTCATTCTTTACCTAACTCAAGAAAACTTGTGTATATTTTGTTTACTAGCAGAAAAAGGCTGCATATGGTGCTAATTTTACCCAAAAACTTATTTCTGCTTTCTTCTTTCGTCATGCACTACATCTTTTTCAACGAGAACCGCACACCATCAAATTCTCAGATAATTTCCAGGAACCCTCACAAGCACTGTCTTCATTTGTGGAGTTATCCTCTCGAGCACAGACATCATTTGCCACGCCACAGAGTCGCGGCATGACAAAGACGACACGCAACTCAAACCGCAGACTCATCTCCCCTTCATCGACCGCCATTTCTTACACCCTGAGCCCATCACAAATCCCTCCACTTGAGATTTCAGCTGCGGTCGAACCTGCATTATTCATCTGAGGAGCATATTTACTCTGAGTCTGCAGTGATTGAGGCCGCCGGCCCCAAATTAACCTTCTCATCTCAGAACGCATCCTCCCTGTGGAGTCACACTCTGACTGGGGGGTTCATATCGATCAGCGGACTCTCGAGAGGTGGGTGCTTGCATGTGTGTGTGTGTGTGTTCATACGTGCAGGATTCTACAGAGCTCTGCGGAGGTGCCGGGCAGCAGGTGGTGCTTGGCTGATGGTGAGCCTGCTGGCTTCTCTGTTTGAGTTATGCCAGCAGTGAGTATAAGGCCCCTGCAGTCTGTCTGACGAGGCTTGTTAGACGCTGCTTAAAATAGAGAGAAACATCTCTACCTGCCAATCAGCTCCTGGCAGAAGGTTACCTGGTGCCCAAAGTGCAGCGAAAAGACAGAGCAAGGGAGGATCAGGATTGTTTTTCGGAGTTCTCCCTCAGCACATGTTCTTATTGGAGACAGCCTGCCGAGATTTCCCCCAGGACGTGGGGCGCTACGCAGGGGAGTCGGGAAGGAGAGAGGGCACCG
Source organism: Sinocyclocheilus grahami (assembly GCF_001515645.1). NCBI lineage: Eukaryota > Metazoa > Chordata > Actinopteri > Cypriniformes > Cyprinidae > Sinocyclocheilus > Sinocyclocheilus grahami. The sequence goes on along the minus strand of NW_015505387.1, from coordinate 366,468 downwards.
CACCAACCTTCACTTCATCACACAACAACACCTCTGACTGGAAAGCTCCCCTGCTAGTTACCTGCTCCTTTTGTTTTGTGCCATTCCAGCTGATTTACTCAGCCCTTTTCCTTTTATAGCGAGCCGCCGACTATAGCAGGTAATGTAGCGCAGATATGGTAGATTATTCCAAGATGTGCGAGAGAGATTTATCCCAACACATGGCTGCAAAAGACACCTTTGTGTCGTGCGTAAATGTGTAAAACAGATATGGCGAGATCTAATATCAATTAGCGTGCAGCATCAATTAGCATGCAATCTCACAGCACATTAAGGAGGGTAATGGCTTGACCCCAGATTCTGCAGGCTCTAAAACACTCCAGAAAGCCCTTCTACAACTTGCGTGAAAGTCATTCACACGCTATCAGATCTTTCCATAAATGTGACTTGAAAGCAATAATTACATTCGGCCGACTAAATCGTACGCAACTCATTCCGATCATAAAAATAGTACACAATGTTTCAGATATGTGCTTTAAAAATTTGATGTTCATTTTCAGACTGTAAGTCAAAGAGGCACTCGAAACCACTTGAGAGAACAATGAACTGAATAGTGTCAATGGTGTGATTGGTTCCTTCTCCAGACGTGATGAAGGCATTCGCTTGTTATCAGATCTTTCCATAAATGTGATGTAAAAAGCAATAATTATAACATGTGCAACTTTAAATAAGTTGAATTTTCGGCAGCCATTACTCCAGTCTTCAGTGTCACATGATCCTTCAGAAAATTATTCTAATATGCTGATTCAGTGCTCAAGAAATATTTATTTTTATTATTGATGCTGAAATTAGTTGTGCTTCTTAATTTTCATTCTAAACAGTGTGCACAGAGATTTTTGACAGTTTTTTTTAAAGTTCTTATGTTCATTTTCAAACAGTAAAAAAACTCAAAAACATTAGCAGTAGCAATGAATTAACAGTGTCAATGGTGTGATTTGTTCCATCTCCAGATGTGATAAAGGCATTCACTCGCTATCAGATATGACACAAAAACAATAATTAAATTTGTCAGACTAAAGCCTACTTGTTCTAAAAGTGTATGCAAATTCTCAGTTTCAGAAGTGTCTTTTGAAGATTTGATATTCATTTTCAGACTGTAATAAAGTCAGAGAGGCACTTCAAACCACTTGAGAAAACTATGAATTAACAGTGTCAATGATTCTCCAGTGTCAATGATTTTCCAGATGTGATAAAAGCATTCACTTGCTATCAGATCTTTCCAAAATGTGACATAAAAGCAATAATTACATTTGTCCGACTAAAGCATGTGCAACTCATTCTAAACATAAAATTAGCAATGATTTTTCACAGTTTCAGAACTGTCTTTTAAAGATTCTATGTTCATTTCCGGACTGTAATAAAGTCAGAGAGGCATTCGAAACCACTCGAGATAACTATGAATTAACAGTGTCAATGGTGTGACTCGTATCTTCTCCAGATGTGATAAAGGCGTGTATGCGGGCATGAAACAGGCGAAGACGCAGCGAACACACCTCACAACACTGTACTCACTTTATGAGAGGTTAGAGAAGAAAAATGTCTTGCTGCCACCTCAGTTTGATATACAATCGCATCCATTCTTATTTCTCTGTAACACTATTGTCCATATATATTTTACCCAGTCTGTAGTCACAAAGAAACTTTATTTTTGAAATGAAACATGTTTGATGCACTCCACACAGCGTTTGGAGACCAAGGATGGATTATAGACCAAGCCAATGGAGCATCTACCTTCAGCGGATAGGTTAGCAGTGGATGGAAACCTGGGAACAACCCACTGCACATTTAAAATTGATATATAGACAAACATCCAGTCCCACAACATGAAATAAACAAAGAAATTATCTTATAATGTTGTATACTAGTCGTGATACATGTTCACCTCTTTTGCATTACTCCCATAGTGGGTTCAATGTAATTTCTTGTTATTGGGACATTAATTGCGACAAAAGGAGCCTCCAGAGAACCTGGTGCCCTGGGGCCTCCCAAGACCATAATCAGTCCTTGTTAAGAGCAGCTTTAGTAGAAGTTCACCACAACGGAGCAAAGCCCAATGCAATAATGGTGTCATCTAAACATTTTTTTTCTGTAATAGAGCACAGCAGGGTTCAGGAAGTAAAAAATACCATTCATTTTCTGCTTAGAGAATTCGATTTTTAGCAATGTGTATAAACGTTTAGAGATACACCTGAGCTTAAAGGTTCCAAGTTTCCATCTAGACTCCTGAAAAACACCTTTGCTCACAAACAACCGTGGATGATTTCATTTTCCACTCAAGTCGAGGCTGGGGTGTGCGATAAACAGTAACGTCTGTGCTAATGTCGTAAGTTTTGTTTTAACAATGTGCGACCTGACATTAAACCAAAAAAATAATAAAATCACACCCAGAGAGTGCACGCACTATGTGATTTACTCTATTAAAATGCATTTAGACTGCCCATAAGATTCAAGATAAGAGGCAAAATGCCTCTGTCTTTTTAAGTATATCATTTAATATAGTTAATCTAGCTTATATCACACAAAGTGAGAGTGCCATTTTTTTCTCCAGATATCAGCATGATAACAAATGTAATATTGATTTTATACAAGTTTAATAAAGTTAGCTTACTTACATTTTAGATGCCTGTTTTTGTTTTATTTCACCAATGAAAATCCTCATAATTGTATGAACACGTTTTGGAATTCTATGGAGGAAAAAAGAAAGAAAAAAAGAGTAGGCTAAATTATTTGTGGAACCAAGGTGACTTAAAAAAGTGTCCGGTCACTGTTACTGCACACGTTCTGTTACTGTATCTTTTTGGCATGCCGTTGAGAGAAACACATGGGTGATTCGGGCAGAGTCAGGCCCGAGTGCAGGCCAAGGGCGAGGGATGATATATGATTGAATGCGCATCTCTCCCAGGGGAACTTCCTTCCAGTCTGCTGAAAGGAGGCTATTTACTCGGTCACAGTGCTGCAAAGTTGTGAGACAGACAGGGACTGAAAGTGCCGTTAATCCAACCCGTTTAGGCAAGCCTGTGACTCCATCTCGAGCCAAACAGCTCTGCAAGCGGCAGATATACTGCTTTTGCAGAGGAGTGACAGTGACATATGAAGATTAAGAGGAGGGGGGATGTCTGGCATTCACTGCCTCCTTTGCAGACTCAGACTAAAGGAATATCGGAGAAGTTCTCAGGTACAGAGATGCTTTTCCCCAACACGGCCTCCACATGCTTTACTGCAGATGGTTGATAATGCCAGCCAACAAACAGTCATGCGCAGATTAAAACATAAGGCTGTTATAATTGGTGTCTCTCTTCATAACAAGGTGGGACGTGCCTCTTTGATGTCCTCTGATCTATACGTGTGTCAAGTCTGCACTCGCTATTTTATGCCACATCCTGCTATCGTATTAACCGGTCAAAGTATGCCTTTGGTGACATATTGAACACTGCAAACTGACAGGGCAATTTTTTTTTTGCAGTTTGCCCTCTCTCTCCCTTTTTGTGCCTTTGGGACTAATGTTTACAAAGTCGTCCACATTACACACACGTCCACTCACTCGCAGCTGCTCCAGACCTATCGCATACCAGAGAGGGGCAGACAGGAGAATGTTAGATAGGACGAAATCAGCTTGATCACCCATTCACTTAACCTTCCAGTGAATCACTTGGAAAAACAGATCTTGTTTATTTAATTGCACTTGATAAGGAAATCACCACAGGCTAAAGGACAGCAGTCAAACTCCATTGCATGTCAGATAAAGTCAGTGCTGCTATCTCAAAACTGCAAAGCCAAACGCAAAAATGTTTACGGAAAACACATTTTTATTTTATAATCTTGAATTCAGAGCCATTACGCAGCTAAATCCAACATCAAAACTGCATCGATTGAACAAAGAAGAGTTGGGATCATATACATGAAAATTAATAACCGTGTTGAATGTTTGCTGTTTATTTTGGTATTTGAGCAAAATGTCATTACTGTGTGCAGAAGAGTTTGAGCTTATGATAGACTTTGGCCTGTAGCTCTGATCAAATCAGCTGTACTGCTGCTTGGGATTTTACAGTAATTACACATCTGAAATTTTGTGCATTTCATATTACAGTCAGTACCACAGGGTGTTTTTCCATATTTTTATTCTTGTTGCAGTGAGACACTTGATTTATTGTAGAGGCTAGATCTTAGCAAACAACTTGAGGTCCAATACTAAACACAGAAGACAACTTCTCTCTATTTTTATCATTCTCTTCCATAACTCTCCTACAATATAAAACACTGTTAACTGGAATTACAGACTAATTATTCACCACAGACCAGCAGAAAATGTTACGAAATATAAAAACCATGATATAATTGTTCTTATAAATGTATAAATCCCTTGCATATGTTTCATACTGTACACTGTTCAAAATGTTGGTTGGTTAATACTTTTATTCAGTAAGGATGCATTCAATTTATCAAAAGTGACATGGTAAAAATAATCCATTTTAAATAAGCATTGTTTCGAACTTTCTATTCTTCAAAAAATCCTGAAAAATGTAACATGATTTTCACAAAATATGCCATTTTCAACATTGATAATAATAAGAAATGTTTCTTGAGCAGCAAATCAGCATATTAGAATGATTTCTGAAGGATCATGTGACACTGAAGACTGGAGTAATGATGCTGAAAATACAGCTTTGCATCACAGGAATAAATAACATTTGAAAATATATTAAAACAGTTATTATAATTTCTTATAATATTCCACTGTATTTTTTACTGTATTTTTGATCAAATAAATGTAGCATTGGTGAGCAAAAAAAACCTTTAAAAAACATTTTAAAATCTTACTCAGAAATGTTTATATTTATCCCATTTCTATGCAAGTCCTTTCTCTTTTGATAATTATGCTGAACCATTATTGTAGGTAAAAAAAAAATGTCTAAAACGTTGTGGTAGAAATTACCATTCAGATGCACCTTTTGCAGATAATTTGCTTTAAGCATCATCCATCCTCCCTCATGTAGCTCAAAACTCATAGACTGACACAAAGGGAGTTAGTGTTATGTCAAATCTGCTATTTTCAATTCAACAAAAACACATGCTGATCACTGTTCAGTCAATTTTGCTTGGTTGAAAAATAAATATATAATTTGTTAGGATTTGAACATGGGTCTCCTTGTACGCTAAACAAAAACTCTACCATTAGACTGACACTTAAACCAGCAAATTTTTTTCTCTTTGGTCTTTTCTTGCCAAGGGCACTAAGTGAGCCAGAACTGCCACTGGTGCCCCCTGAAGAAAAATAGGTTCATGACGCCCCTGGAAACACAGTATATGAATCCTGATGAGGATGCAGGGTTAATTACACACACAGGCAGCTGGTGCATAGTTTAAAGATACCACATTACTGCCTTTGGCAATGCATTACTATAATGAGGATGTCAAGAATGTCAAGATTATTATTTAAAGGTCAAACAACTGCTATTTGCAACAGAAACGCTCTACAGCACTCTCTCTAGAGAATGTAGGTAGTACATATTTTTACACATTATCTTATGATGACTAAGAGGCTGGATATAAAGAAATACTCAAATGTTTTTTGATTATAATATAAAAAAATATTTTAAGTGAATTTTTAGACATTTTAGGAAAGATAAAATTACACATGCAAAATGCAATACATATTTTATATTTAATTTCTATTACATCTTATTTTCATAGAATATTGTTTCAACTTGCCTTAAATATAACAATCAATTAGAAAAAGCAAAGAAGTATAATATAAAAAACAAAAAGACATAATTAAAAAGAAAAACTATTAATGTGACCTTCACTCAACAAAGTGAAAAAAAAGTTGTAAAATATAATAAAATGGGACATAAAAACAATCGTACTTGAAGAAACACTCTTCTATTTGATCACAATTTGATTGTTTCAGAATTGTGTCAGAATGACAGCTAAAAAGAAACCTTGTCTTTTCTCACAGACCGTCTGAATGACTGCGACGTAGATGAAATTCAATTGTTTCAGGCCCACGTTATCCATCATTTTTATTAGTGAGATAAGACTTTGTTATCTTTTCAGGGAATCCATTTGCTCCACTTGAGTAATGTCAAAAGAAAGAGAAAATCTCGATTCGGGGCTAACGGCACCACAGCTCGTGGGACACATGTCCCTGTCATTGATTAGAAACGGTTAAAGTGAGACATGTTTGGGCCAGGTGGGGGGAGGTGGTTTGGCATGTATGTTATTTCAGCATCATCAGATTAGAGTCGCATTCAGCGGGCTGTTCCTTAAGCATTTTGCCAAAAAAAAGAGAAGACGCTATGACGGATTGAGATGAATGGGGAACCAAATAAGCTGACAACAAAACGCCCCAGGCAATGCTTTACTATTCAATTAGTCTTTAAAATGGCTTTGGGGAAAATGGCTTCCTTCCATCAGTCCACATGAAAGAGAACTGATTTCATGAAGCATTCTCATTAAGGAAAGCTTTAGGGGAAATTCTCATTCATCTACAAACATCAGCCCACCCAGGTGTGCATTATCTTCAGATTTAATTAAGAAGGTCTCCCTCAACAGGTGATAAATGTGCTGAAAGTGTTGAGCCATGGTGCTCATATGGACAATGCAGGTTCAAGTCCAACTAAAATCACAACTAAAATTTGTTTAAAAAAAAAAAAAAAAAAAGGCTTACATGTGCAGGAATTATGTGCATCATTTATTTAAACTCTCTGATTAACATGAACCATTCAAACAAACCGATTTACTAAATTGAATCAAACTTTCCTATGCTTCCAAAATTTAGTAATTGAGTTAGTAGCGTCACTCATTTGAGTTAGTTACTCCCAAAAAAACTTCTGGTGCACTCCACCTTCATAATTCCTGGCATTTCTTTGCTGTACATTTAACAAAAAGGCCATAAATACAATAATAATACAAAAAGAGCATATGTATATGGCAATGTGTTCTGACCAGTTGCAATTGAAACAAATGGAAATAGGGACAATCAAATTTCAGAAGCTTCCCCAGCTACATTTTTTGATTATTTGAATATTTTTTTTCTTAAGAAAGACAAACATAAATGCACTGTAAAAAAATTATTGTGATTTTAATGGTAAAAGACTGTAAAAATTATATGGTAAAAACGTGTTGATTGGTTAAAAGTAAGTTTTCCACATACGGTGAATAACTAAAAAAAACTGTAAAAAGGTCTAACCTTACATTTTACAGTAAAATACTGTTAAATTTACAGTTTTTGGAAGTGAAAAGGAATTTATTGAATAAATTACAGTGAAAACCATCAATTGACATTCCCAGAATTCCTGACACTTAACATTTGATGTTTTTCGTTAAAAAGTCTTTGTTTCTTCTTATCTTTTCTTATCATTTAGTGTCGTGTGTTAACATAATAGTGTTTAGTATTTGTGTGAATGACACTGTGAACCTTTTTTTTTGTATTTACCTCCTCAGCCTGTGAAAAAGCTGCTTGTGATCAGGTTTGATTCATCATGTGCCTCTCTCATCACCACCTCTTGTGGTTGTCAGTGTATTACAAAAGAACAAAACAGATTTTAGTAGGTTTGCATATTAACATAATATCAGCTAATGAAATAGTTTTTACTGTAAGTCCTAAAATGTTACCATATTTTTTAAGGTAAAGTTCTGTCAACCACAGCTGCCAGTTTTTTTTTTATCATATATTTTATTAGATTTTTTTACAGTGTATGAAATCCAAAAATTAAAATGCCATGGATGCATATTTTACAGAGTAATCCACTAATATGTAGAGGATTTCTTTCTTGCATTTTTAAAAAATCTTTAGCAATTTACTCATGGAGTTTGGCTCCAAATCTCAGGTGAAATTTGTCATTATGACCATACCTGTCAATTTTTCCCAGGAGTCTCCCATATTTCACACCCATCTCCCGCCCCCCCTCCCGTTTTGTTATTTCTCCTGGGAAACTCCCTTTATTTGTACAGCCCAAACCTTGTAATATGAACAATCACATCAATATATTATTCCAAGGTTGTCCAGTTGCCAGATCTTGTATGAAACCCATCCTACTCACACAATCGACACATCATACAAATTTCAACCCATAAGTGACATCAACCTGGCAACCTCTAACAAAGTTGCGCTGTTGATATCTGCACAGGTAGTAGACTTGGGAAGTTGATTCACTGGTAGAAATGGGAGGAGAAGACTTTGTGGCACTCCATCTGGGAAAAAAAACATGTAAATTTAACAACAGACGGAAGAATTAAATTTCTTATCTCGAAGCCAAATCGACAATGCAAGTGTCGCACTGATTTTACATAGTAGGAAAAATGACATTACTCAGCATATTAAATCACAACGCCACAATCACGCAGCGGAGTCACAGAAGGGCAATACATGTGTTTATGTTACATATTCCAAAATTCTACATTACATGCACCACAATGTTTAACTGCTGTGCAGTGTTTGTGAAATTTGCAATAATAAAAAGAAATAAAAATGAAACATGAATAAGTCACATATCATGATAACGTATTTATTAATTTATCCATATTAAACGGCACACCTTTACTGCCTTTATAAAGCCTTTTATGAGCACACATGGAGACAAAATCTAGTACAAATCCATCATAAAAGCTGATAAACAAACAAGACCGAAGCCACGTAAATAAAATTCACATTAATGCATTGTGGCATGGTTTGGTTATGTTTTAACCTGCGGGTTATAAATGACTCAGGAGGCTCATAAGGATGCATGTGGCCTTGGGCCCGCATTCTCCAACCGCTGACGATGGGAAAGTCAACAGCAAAAGGCCAGACTCTGAAACTAAAAACAGCCAGCAGAACCTGTCGAGCACAGCACCACCTTTTCCCATTTCTACTATGAATCAATTTAGTTTTTTTTTTTAATTATGCCAAGATGATGATGTATGCCCCCCTAATAAGACATGAATGGGAAATGAAAGGTAGGTGTTAGCTAGATAAATGACCACCATTATTTCGCCAATCAGAGAGAAGCCCTCTATATGTTATAATTTGAATGATAATACAATTCTGAAATGCTTTGTCCTAGCAGGCCACTTTCTCCATGATAAGCAGCTTGGCAAGGTAACCTTGTCCGGTAACCCAGGCTATTATGGGCTTCTGAGAGCTGCTGTGCTTCCAGATGAAAAGTACCGAAAATAAATCACAGTTTCCCACCAAGAGACAATAGTTACATGACAATACAAAAACTAGTGTTACAGTATATAGAGCTTTAAATTCAGACTGTGCTGCTTAACCCTGGGTCTTTTTAGGCCACTTTTAACCCTAGGCAAAACCAGATTTCAATATAAACAAATGAAATTCTTAACTAAAACTTAAAGTAAAATTATAGATGTTGCCTTGGCAACCAAAAGCTACAGTATGGAGAAATATTATATATATATATATATATACTGTATAATATATATATATATATATATATATATATATATATATATATATATATATATAAAATGACAAAAGCACATAACAAACTTCCTAAATTTAAAATGAAAACGGAAAATATAAAATTAAAAGCTAACACAACATATTACTATAAATGTATATAAATAATACTAAGAGATACACTGGGAAAAAATTATGTAGAAACAGTGTTTACTTAGAAACTGCTAGAAAATGTCTTTATTTACAACTCAAACATTCAAACAACTTTGATGATTTTTAAAAGTGTATATAGACAGATGAAAGAGAACCGGCTCTTCGATTCTGAAAATTACCCAACCGCTCTCATGAGCTGTTTTCATCCAATCAATGCCTTGACCTCATATATATGCAAATAAGAATATTAACCTAGGGTTTGTTTTATTTGTTGTGTTTTTTTACAAATGTATAGTGTGAAATCTCAAAACCTGAGAACCCATTATCCTAGAAAAAAGTATGAACAGCATGAAATGTGAAACAAGATAACCCAGAGGTTACAATGGCCCTCGGTTAACAATTTAAAGTATGAAAAGCCCCAAAAAGTAAGATCGCTATTTTAAGCCATCAAGAAAGAATTTCATCTCATATCCCTGATATTTGATGTCTCATCCGACGTTTGAATTCTTGGCTAATGTAGATGACACAAATCTCTGATTAACCTCTATCACAAAAGACGTTTTGGAGCAACTTCCTCCCTCTGCGATTACATAAGAGGATTTCCCAGAGCAGATATTCCTCATTCAGCTTTATTTTGCAGTGTCTAATGGGAGTTTGAACAAATGAGGTGTCTAGACAAGCCATCCGGTTGGGACAGGGAACCAAAAGTGCTGCATTTCCCATGAGCTCGGCTGTGCATCAATGAAAACAATCTTCAAAGCCAATTTATTTCGCTCTAATGTGTTGTTTCAGCCGCATGCGAACCATCATTACTGTTTGGGATACTAAATAAATAGTGTATTTTTAGTCTGTTAGAAGAGATGTATAGGATAGCCATGCAAACATAAATAATAAATCACATTGTCCTTGTCTTAAAATACATCTGAAAAGCAATGAAATGTGATAAACTGTTTAATCCGGATAGCCTGATATTTGTGGCAGTCACTTTCGAGCCGATAGCACGACTATATAAGTTACTGATAGCACTGCAGACTGAGTCTCTGTGGGTCTACAGCTCAGGAAGAAAGAGGCCAAACAAGTCGATCGCATATTGTAACTCAGCAGCAGTCCCAGTCGAAGATAAGTACACGTCTGGTGCAAGATTGTCAGGAACTGCTCCACAAAAACACAACCTTTCTTGTCTGTCTTTGCTGACCAGCAGTATTTCCTTCCCTTCTGTCCTCTTAAAACCAGCTCCATGTCTGTTCTCAGCACTGTGGTTTTTACTGTGTTTCTGAGAGCCCCCACACACATCCTGCTCAAGTTCAATCCAGTTAATTCTCTTATTAGTAGTGCTTGCTTATGCTCATTCTTGGGGTTAGGGATTTTAATTAACAAATCCTTAACCCCAAGTGTTCAGCGTTGACACATAACTCGCTGCACCCACTGAGCTACAGACATAGACAATACATTTAAATAATAGAGCTGGTTTATGAGAGATGTGCTATTGTTTTTTTTTTTTTACTGGCAATCAAATTGACTTACAAGTTTTACCTGACAGTCAACAGAATTGCTGAAAAAATTCCCATACAATTTGGGAATGAGCATTTTTTTTACTTGGTACCTATAATGATGCATTGGAATAATTAAAAACAAATAAATAAATATTTTTAAATTATATATTTTAATTACAGTGGAAGAAAATTTTGCATACTGTTTTATACAATGATAAAAAAAAATCTGATTTTCGATACTTGTCAGATTTGTCTAAACAAACTATATTTCTCATAATTCTCAAGACAGGGGTAGCTGCAGGTCGGAGTAATGGGTGTGGCAAAAAGTGGCATGCCGAAAGGTGAATGCCACAAACAGAACCTAACCACTAATCCTACCCCTAACCAATTAGAAAGACCTTTATCCAAGCCCCCTACCTTTTGGCACGCCCACTGCTCCAGCCTGCAGTTATCTCTACTTGTAATTCTCTGTGGCAGCACAAGACAAAAATACACAATGAAAAAAATAATTAATTGTTAATAATTATGTAGTTTATTTAAATTTACATAATAAACATACATACTGTATGTTTTGTTGCGCCACAGAAATTATCCTAGTTCTGTGTGCTATACTAATTATATTGAAATACGTGTGGTACAGAAATAGTGTGATAAAGAAACATCATTTTAAAAACGAAAGGTTTGAGAGGCAGAAAATGTATGTGTTGTGTGTATGTGAGCACACCTGGGAACAGTGTGAGAGATGATGGAGTGGATGAGAAATTGGAGGCTGGCGCTGAGAGCACCGTTTTAGCTCAGAAGAATAAAATTGGTGTCCAGTGAGCCAGATCTTCCCTCCAGGCACCGATCAAACCGTCAGCTAATCCCTCACAATGACTACAAACACATTTACCACAGCAAACAAGCAACATTCAAGAACATACACTCAAAGTAAGCCCTATAATAATGAATACATTAATATGTATGAATGTTTGAGCATCTGTTGAAATTGGTTGTTTACTTTTTACCTGCTAAACGATGTTTAGGACAGGGATAGTTCACCCAAAAATGAAAATGATGCCACGATTCACTTTCCCCTTGTCAAAACATCTACATGTATGGTTTTCTTTCTTCTGTGGAACACAAAAGAAGATGGTTTGCAGGCAAAAAGTACCATAAAAGTAATTCATAAGACTATATTGTAAATCTTTTAAAGCCATCATTGATGTACTGGTGCAAAACATCTTGAAGTGCCATGCATCTACTACAACAACCAGCTTAACCACAGGAAATGTTCTAAAACTAGACCATCATTTATGAATGTTTATAAATGTTGCTTAGGAAAATATCTAAATTGAAACACATACTATTTTGTGGTAAAATATCTCTGCATCCTAAAGATTTTCTCATTAGATTTTCTCATTCTCATTAGGTATATGCATGATCATTTTTGTCTCAAGAAAGTTGAGTGAAATTGTCCATATCCTCCCTCGCTTTCTTTTGAAAGCACTTCAGTTCTCCCCACTGAACATCATTCTCAATTAAAAAGAATGAAAAGCCTTTAAAAAGCTGAAGGCAGCAGAACATGAATTGGTTCACATCATCAAGATTGAATTGTCACTCAAAAAAGGTGCATTCCCAGCCAGCAATGGTTCCTTTTGAGCACATCAAAGCTGAGTTCCCCCCAGGACACAATAGTGTGGCGCACCTGTTTTAATCTCAAAATTGCTGTTCTGATGTTTTCAAAAAACTGTCTAGCTTTGTCACAAACTTCACACTTCAGCCCATACCTTCCAGTCTTTTACACCTCCTCTGAACCACAAATACACTCTCAGCTTTACACAAAGCACACAAAATATTTATAACTCCACTTCCACACACTAGAAACGTACTACTTCAGACAGGCAGATAAATTAATTGTTAACTAGCATCTTTTCTGTTTTGGTTGCTACATAAATTTGACTACAATTGTGCAACCTTCTCCCAGTTGCTTAAACATATTTCCTGAAACCAACGGTAAATTTCTCAAACTTATAAAGCAAAAAACAAAAATATAAATATATAAAACAAAGCTACAAACTCAACTTAAACTTAAAACAAAGTGAAAGTGTATTTAAAACTGTGTTAATAATTTAATCTCATTGAAATGCTTTATTCTAATGACAAACAAATGTGATACAGGCTACTGTATTCTGCAATAACTTTGTGTGCAGATCAAAATTTAAGTTAAGTTGTAACTCAGTGCGCTGTTGTGCAGACATTAATAATACTTTAAATAATGCAGCTTGTTTAAAGAGATGTGCTGCTATTTTTATATGCAATACATTTTTGGCAGTCAACAAAATGACTGAAAGGAAAATCCCACATAATTTTTGGGTTAGGGTGGTTGGGTTGAGAAGGTTGGGTGGGTGGATGGATTGATGGCCAATATTGTGTACTATTGATGACAAATAGCTACACAAATTGCCAAAAATACTCATTTATGGGGAGACAGATTTGTGACACCAAACTTCATTTCACATAATTCTGTGGATTTTGGCTTATTATGTGGCATTAGAAGTGTGTAAATTTACTACTTTAGACAGATAAATTAACTGTTAACTGGTATCATTACTGATCTGGTTGCTACATAAAATTGACAATGTGAAACTATGGATATGAATGTCTATTCCATTCTAAGTGCTGAAAATGTGATATATTATACACTCTGTCTCCTAAGTGATACAGAAGCTTTGTGTGCGATTAACAGATCCAAATTTAAGTTGTCATTCACTCTGAAAATTAATCTGATCCAGTTCTTGAGTCACACTCACTAACTCAATCTGGAAACAAAAGTTAACATTTCACTGGAGGGGGAAATGAATATGAATTAATAAAAACATACAAAGCTCTGATATTAATTTAGAAGATATAACATATGGAGTATGGACAACCTATGATACTTTTATGATGTCTTTGGGTCCTTTTTTAACCTTGAGAGCCTCAGTCCTCATTCATTTACGTTATAGTAAAAAGGGGTAGCCAAGATATTCTTCCAAAAAAAACAAATCAAAACAAAAAAAATCACCTTTTGAGCTCTACAAAAGAAATAGAGATTTAGAAAATTAAGAGTTTTCATTTCTGGTTGAACCATTCCTTTAAAATATTAAAGGGGTCATGAACTGACTTTTTATTATTTTGTACTGTTCTCTGATGCCTACTTAAAATGTTATCAGGACTTTTACATATAGCTATTTTCTGTCCTGTTTTGACCCCCCTCATCTGAACGCTCTATTTGAATAGGCGTGGCGGATTGTAGACTCAGAAGTAAACACCCACTGCTATGATTGGCTAACTATTGTATATGTTTGACAGCCTACATCCTTCAAGATGGACGCTGCTATGATTTAGGTTAAATCACATAAATACTCATTACATATCAAATTATCTTTAATAACAGACAAAGCAATAGAGACCACGTAATAAAAACAGTTACTATGACTTGTGTGCTGCGACATTACTGTCGGATCCAATATAGTCGCACAGCATCGTCTTTTAGTTTCAATCTTTCTGAAAATCCTGCTTTGAATTGTGCCTTGTTTGTAAACGAATCCACGGTAAAATTAAGTGAACAAAGGCCAAGTTCTTACTGACGCAGTCTGGAACTTCATTAACAATAAAGTTCACCCACTCTTTCCTATAATGTTGAGATCAGAAGGAAGGCCGTGCAAAAACTGTGTTTTTCCACAACTTGGCACTGAACAATGTCTTGTTGTCTTTGGAGCATCTTTATTGTTTGTTTTTTGCATAGACCTGCGTTTGCCTCCCTCGTTATTAACACTACATGCGAGAATGGCAGTGCTGTAGAAGCAGGCGTTGATCTTCTTCTGCGGAGGTGGTGTTTAGTCACAATGTTACGTCATAAAATGGCACATTCCACAACCTGTCATTTTGGCAGATTGGCTTCAATATAAGCTGTTTTTAGACTAACAAGAAAGTTTTGAGTTCTGAAACTTACAGGATGCTTTTATAGTGCAATGACCTCTTATATGCCAAAAGATCAAGGCAATTTTGATTTCTCAGTTCATGACCCCTTTAACCAAAAGCAGTAAGAGAAAAACAGCTTGTATAGGGAATGTGAATCAGCATCTTCAGGGTCAGGCCAGATAATCTCATCTACATCACAGGCAATTTCACAGGACTGCAGCTCTGGCCAGACGATGGGAGGAAAAGGCTCCTGTTTGCCTCATGAACTTCAAGCAAGACTCCAAGGTAAGTAATGTTCTCACAAGCCTCCTCCACAGCCTGCAAAAGATTTTACTGCCCAATATGCAGATTTCTGTCACATACTTGCTGTCTTCCATAAAGATGATCAACTAGTAGCACAGATCTCATCACAGACAAAAGTTATCCTTGACCTTCCTCTCCCTCATCCTCCTCCTCTTTAATTTGAGCATTTGCTGCATTGCTTTGATTCAAAGCCAGTGACCTCACTCATCTGTGGACCTTTTTATACATCCTGAAATTCTGCCTGAACAATTTTGCATACTAGCATTCACATGGTGAAAACTGAGTTAAGTGTACTTAAGCGGTGATGGTTTTTGCTAGCGCTTTCTACATGAGCACCTGATGTCAAATTCTGAATAGTTTGAAAATGAAAAAAAGTTTAACAGATTTGCAATGTGTAAAATAGAACAATAATGTTTGTAGTTTGGATAAATTACCTATTATTTTGGTTTGTCCGATTTTAGATTTTAGAAAAATTTCAACGGACTACAAAAGCATTATCTTGGTAAAACTCTAACACATTACGACATCTCAAAAGTTAATGGTCAAAAAGAGCTATGCCAGCAATTCCAAAGGTATTACAGAGTATTTATGGTTGGATTAAATCATGAGAGAAGATTATGTACATTTTCCCATACTACAAAAGGGTAATAAATAAACTTGAGGCGTTCATTAGTGCCTTGGCGATGTAATGTATGGACCTTGCATCTGATAGGAGGGTTAGTTAGCCAGCTATCAGCGTGATGCATCAGACCAGGCTGCTGTGCTCAGCGCTAGATTTGAAATGTGTCAGAGGTAATGGGAAATATTGTCTTATGTTTTTGCTATCATGAGTTGCAGTGAGTTTAACTCCATCAAAGGTGCAGTGCAGTGTGAAGAGAGAAAATGCTCTCTATCCAAGATTCACGATGAGGCAATTCCCTTCGCATTTCATATCGAATAATATTATGTTCCAGTTGCACGGAGAACATGATGCTTTATATCTTCCACTCAAGATTTAGAACCGCATGAAAATACATTACAATGACAGTAAACATCTAAACAGGGTTTTACAGAATGTGTCTAGACTTACACATGGGACACGATTCATCCCATCATTCATGGCAGCTATATGCTGATCCACTTCATTTATTTTCATTCATTATTAATTGAAACACAAGAACAGCTTTTCGTGTTGCAGCACGCTGAAGCATGTGTGTCTCTACCTAGAGGAGGCAAACAAAGTCATCTCAGAAGGGTGCTGAAATTTATTTCACCCTGTCCTTTCTCTATGGCCCTAAACCTTAGCTCTGCACCCAGCAGCGGCATTTTTGCGGAGGATCGGAGATAGACAGCGCCTCCTTCAAAAATTCGGATGAGAAAATAACTGGCAGTACAAATATAAAACAAAAAATATGAGATAAAAACAGTGACACGAGAGGATTTAAGACTCACGAGACTCATAAACCAAGTCAGCAGTGCACTATATGTAGTATCTTAACTTATGTAGTAATTTACATCTAGGGATGCATCAATATTAAGATTCTGTCTAATATTAATAAGCAGACGATTATTGTCATGTAATCCGTGTGTCATTCGATCATTCGTTTTTTGATTTAATATTGAAAGTAGAAAAATTAGAAAACGGCTGCTTTTTCGTTTTTTTCCAAAAACCAAAAAACGAGAATTCAGCTTAAATTTTCGTTTTTCGTTCATGGGTGGAAAAATGAATAAACAGCTTGAATATTCGATTTCTACATGTGGGCGGGAATTAAATGCCCCTTTCTGCTGATTGGTCAGCCGAAGATCAAACCGTGCCATCATCAGTTTTTCTGCAGTATCATGCAGCAGAATAATAAAAAAAATCCAAGTGAACATCAATCAGTACTCAATATTAATTTAAACTGCTTTAAATATAAATATTTCCTGTGCACTTCTGCACTTGACTGTAGTCGCGTCTCTCTGCTTATTGAGTTTATTGAGTTTACTGCTTATTGACTACTCAGTTCTAAAGGCTTATTACTTAATAACACAAAAATGTCCTGCTCGCGCTTGCCAATTTAATGGCAGATAATGGAGAATTTTAAGCGGATACATATCTGTCATAAAATAATCATATGCATCTCGTGGTGTATATTCCAAGCATTCTGAAGGTATACTGAGTGTTTGGTGAGAAACAAACCGAAATGGCAAGTTATTATATTTTATGAAAATCTTGCCTTGCAGCTCACGCTGCGCACAAGTGCATATCCTTTTGAGATATCAATTATAATCAATTTTAATAAAACACAAGACTACATTATATAACTCTAACAGTAGGCTATTTAATGTTTGTTGTTCTCTGGTTGTCAGTCAAAATGACAGTTCTTGCAACATAGGCCTATATACTGTATACCCAAGCCAATTTATTATTCTTTCATTTTTGTCTTAGTGTTTAAAATATTTATTTTGAAACTAATTAATTAATTAATTTCTTAATTAAACAAACAGACTTACTGGTTGAGCGGGGTAGAATATGACGGCTGTCATATCATCCCCTGCCATGCCCAGCTGATGCAAAGAATAGAATTTATATCTATACAGAAGAAAGCCCTGTCTAGACCCTGGTATGAGTTGTGTGGAGCTATTCATTAGCCTGTTTGTTTGATGAAAAAAGATGAAATGTAGTTGCAATAAATGTGTTAAGAATCCGTACAACTGCAGCAGTGGAGGACTATTATTCTGCTGCATGATACTGCAGAAGAACTGATGACGGCACGGTTTGATCTTCGGCTGACCAATCAACAGAAAGGGGCGTTTAATTCCCGCCCACATGTAGAAATCGAATATTCAAGCTGTTTATTCATTTTTCCACCCATGAACGAAAAATGAAAACTTAAGCTGAATTCTCGTTTTTCGGGAAAAAACTAAAAAGGAGCCGTTTTCTCATTTTTCTACTTTCAATATTAAATCAAAAAACGAATGATCGAATGATACACGGATTTCATGTTATGTCCCATAACTGATAATGGCCATTTTGTCTCAAATTAAGAACTAAAAATCTAAAATCAGTTGTTTTAAATGCTCCATATGAATTTAGTCATAATAACATTACAGTGAAAACAGTATGGAAATTACATTTAAAGTCAGCATGAAATGAAAATTCAACCTATTTTCTAAATGAACTGAATCGATCTTTTTGAACAATTGTTCAAAACTGTGAATGACCTTTTTTTATCAAAATGTCATAACTCAATCCCCTCGTCAAATGTCGAACTTCTCCAATCCCTCAGTTATTTTTTTTTTCCATTTTCAATAATTCGTTTCACTTGGATGGACATCACAATACAGAAGAAAACAGCTGTCGATACTTCTTTCTCTTCACAACTTTAATAAGGTTAATATTGTTTTTAAATTATTAGTATTAAAGATTAAGTGAGCGTGACAGCTAAGGTCATCTAAATGTAAAAATAGAAAAAAATTAATACAATTAAATAGCCAACATGCACAAATATCCAATAGTAACCGATAACAGCACATTAAAAATAGCAAATCAACTTTAAAAGGCCGATAATGGATATATGGTAATTCTTCCCTAGTTAGATAATCATTGAGTTCTAAAGACATTGAACACATAGGCTAGATCTGAAAAGCGTTTTGCAATTTCACCAGCTCTGCCACAACAAACATCCAATTTTGGTAGAAAAAAGGAACCAGAGAGCATAACTTTGCCACCTAACTTCAGAAATCCAGCACACAGGTGGCAGCAGTGTGCATTTACACCGTATATGAAGAGTGACAACAGAAAGAGTGTGACTAGCATTCAAAGACGACCCACAGAATGAGTGCATGGCCCTGTTTCTGCATCTCACTTTTAACTTCCTGCCCGGCAAATAGAAAGGAAAAGCAAGCAGAGGGAGGGGTTGTGACCCTGGTTCCTCTGGTTTTGAGTGGCATTGGTTACTCCAATGAATATCAAGGGCAGATCAGTTCCATTATTCATCAGCTAGCAGCTTAAAAGTGCCTAAATTTACACATATATTGGAGAAGAACGCGTGAACTTCCTGTGCTCTCGCTCGCTGTAATATTGCCTCACTCAGAGTTTTGTTATTGTGGGATCTTCACAAAACCTGGCACCCCAGAGGCGTTGTGTGCATTTGTGGGTGGCAGAAGATTTATAAACATAGGACAGCCAGATCACATTTACCAGCTGAATTATTGAACAGGGATTTTATGAGTTTCTCCTCTCACTCCATCACATTTTCTGTTTGGCAATGTCATTCAGAGTTTACCGAGTTGCCAGCTGCCTAAATGATCTCAATATACCGAAAGATGATGAAATCTGTGAGGACTACGTACTACAGTGTTCAAACTCAGCCCATAATCCTGATTTACTGGGTTGATGATGTCAACCCAGTAAGTTTCCATTAGAGTGTTTTCAGAACTGCTTACCTCACTTGTCATTCTGTAGCCAAACTGCTGCCGTGTGACGTCAGGTGTTTGTGTTGTGGAGCAGCATGTGCAGGATTTTTTCCCAGCGTCATGCCAAATCCTACACCCAGTTGGTAGCCTGATGAAAATGCCAGTCATGTTTTATTCCAGCTAATCAAAATGCTTTTCTTGTTAGCAATCTGCTAAATTGCATAGCAGTTTGTTACTGGACTTACCTGGCTAATTGGTTAGTTTGCTAACTGTAAACACAAAATATATATAGGTAAGATTTTTTTCATGTTTTTGAAAGAAATCTCTTATGCTTACCAATGCTCATTTATTTGATCAAAATACAGTAAAAATTGTAATACTGTGAAATATTGTTGTGATATGACCCTTTGGTAAATAGTAAGTGAACCTTTTCACACAAACTTGTCAGGAATATGCTAAATAAACAGATTTTTTATTTATTTTTGATGATTAAACACCAACGTAGAACCAAACATGAAGAGTGATGACGACAAACGTTCACTCTATAATGCATACGGTTTCACTTACTATTTTTATAACATCGTTTTCAAGCATATACTTCACTCTAAGCACTAGTCCAGCATTTCAGGCTGAACATAGCCATGATTTTGATCATTTCGGGCATGCATTTATAGCATGGCAAAAATAAATGAATAAATGCATTAACACACATGCAGAACAAAAAGCATTCCATCAACCTGAAAAATAAATTAACAGGCATAATAATGACTCAAGCCCCCCCCCCCAGGCAGAATTCATCAGCCCAGCCCAGGTGTTTACACCTCCTAACATACTGAGCGGAGCATGTAATTGATATTCATTTGAATAACAATAGCACCTGTGTGTTTTATTGTATGAATGCCAACCATCAATCTCCACTTTGAAGCCATCTAACCTCTTACAAGACCATTCCGATCCCTTATCGAAACCAAGTGATGTGGCGGCCGCTAATACAGCAGCAGCTCAGCCCTAATAGAAGATAGCTTGAAGCCTGTTGACAAAGCATTTGAGAGCAGGCCCTAATGCTGTGCCTCATTAGGATTACCCAGGGCCTGAGCCCCAGCAACATCACTCACCACGGCCGTCATGACAACAGGAGACTGCAGAGCTGTCATGGAGCCCCGGCTACAGCCAAACATATACTTCAGGCGGAGCTGGAAAATGAAGCGTGCAACAAAGGAGCGATAGAGA
>NW_015505387.1:343612-345408 GCF_001515645.1 Sinocyclocheilus grahami | reverse complement strand
GGGGGGGGGGGGGGGGGGGGGAGAACAAGGGTTGATATACAGTATATCACGTTCCCTAAATAAATCCTCACAAGGGCAGACCGGCGGTGTCTCTTACCGTGAGACGGTCCAGATAGCTGCACAATACAGAGGCAGGGCTTGAATTGTCCCCAATGGCTAATAAATCTCCACATCAAGATAACGCTGCAACATGAGCTAGTTTATCCAGGCACTGGTCAGTCCAGCAAATACCTGGTTATCATCTCAGGGCTTTTCATCGCATGGCCCAAGGGGAATCAAGATGGCGAGATGCCGATGACAGGATGTAGTTACGGCCTGCATATGTTATTCATGTGGTCAGATTCCACCTGGGACTTGAGGTCGTCTAGAAACATCTATTTACCACCATTGTTTTTTTGTTTTTTTTAATTTACTGTGTACCTCAGGGGACGTACCAGACCAGACAGCCATTCTAGGAAGAGTAAATACATTTCAGTGCTATCTCAAAGCTAGCGTGTTACAGATAAATCCAGCTAAGTGAAAATGATCTGTGCACAGTTTATACCTCGACAAAGTGTTGCTAGCTGGCTTCCATCACAATCAATTTCAGAAGTCATCTTTTTATTTTGTAGCAAAACGTAACTATATTATTGCACATGCTCTATACAACGTTGAAAATATAGGTTCAACTTTATCCACATACTTACAGTATACTTATGTAAGGCAATATGTAATAAACAGCACATCTTAACTGCTTGATTGCTTGCATCGTCGCAAAATGTAACTATATTATCGCCCAGCTCAAATCTACTAAATGCAACTATAAAGGGTTTTTCCTCTCCATATCCAACAAGCGTCAGACCAGAAGGCATACTTTTCGAATGGAGAGTAGTACAGGAGCTGCGTGGAGTTCCAATCTTCTGGACCCGATTTTAGCGTCAAATGCATTTGAAGTGATATACAAACGTGCCAAGAATATATCTGTGTATCAAATGATGCACTATACACTATGTACAGTACTCTATCGTCTAGTTATGAGGCTATTTTGTCATCCAACAGTGGAGTCTGAAATTCCACACTTAATTTTTTCAGTTAATTAAGTGGATTATACAGGTATTTGAAGTGCACTTTTTCTTATTTGGAATTTTCACACTACTAATACTATTTATACCAAATAAATGGCACAGAATACTGAACAAGTACACAAATTGGCAAGCACAATACATCTTTCCTCCAGGTGCACAAATCACACGATTGAGATTCAGCAATTTCTATGTTGCCAAACATGGTTTCACATTCTCATGCGACAACAATAGCTAACAGAAATCAGAAGCTGCGGTCATGCACTGATTCAAGGTTGGCCTGTCAACACTTTTTGTCCACGGGAAAGGAGGCACTCCAGAGAGGGCATTTGCATGACTTTATTGTTTTCCGCCGTGAGTCATTTGAATGGCACAGGGGGAAGTGTTAGAACAGACACTCTACGAGAATGAGCGCCGGGGCAACAGCTGCCTTATCTCCTCTACATCGCTTTTTTTTTTGTGAGCAAAACCATAACGGCTGTGGCACGGTAAAGGAGATGTCATCGGAATGGAAACGAATTTGACAGTTGCGAATGAAATGAGGTGAAAAATCAAAGTCACATTCTATTTGGGCTCCTTGTGTGTGTGCGCAGCTGTCTGGTCTGAGATCAGACTGAACACGTCTGGATGTGTGTGTGTGTGTGTGTGTGTGTGTGTGTGTGTGTGTGTGTGTGTGTGTGTGTGTGTGTGTGTGTGTGTGTGTGTGTTTTCACACACTCGAGACCCCCCCCGCTC
>NW_015505387.1:339199-343397 GCF_001515645.1 Sinocyclocheilus grahami | reverse complement strand
TGTGTGTGCGTGTGTGTGTGTGTGTGTGTGTGTGTGTGTGTGCTTCCAAACGCTTGAGCCCCTGCCCATTCATATTATCAGCAAAACACTAATAATTCACAACTAATCCCGGCCGTATCCAATCACAGATGAAATGCAATTTACGGCAGTAATCACTGGCGATCATTGAATTCCTGGCTTCGAAATTGATTGGCGCGATACACTCGAAACATTCCCCTTACAGGCTGGAAATAGAATTTCACACAAAATGTCTGTTCTCAGGATTAATCTGCGTTTTCCAGGCCCACCGTGATGTATATTCTGCAGAGCATGTTTTTTTTGTGTGCACGTGCATCAGCATAAACTCAAAGAATCACTGTAGTCTGTTCAAGTGGCCTGCGTTCTGCTCCGAGAACAGCCTGCATCTAAAGAGCCCTAAAAGCGGAGAGTGGCACGGCAGTTACATCTGACATGGTGCCGGTCAGGGAAAACAAGCAGGATGGATGAGTCTATTCACAAGCTGTCCATTAGTTTTCATTAGTCTGTTCTGGGAACCTGCAGATTTATTGGCAACGTTTGCCTCAGTCCTGGGGGCTTCCGTCTGATTGTGCACTGCACAAAAGAGTGATCAGCTCCCATACATTTCAGCTTGAACACTTCATTTTTATCCCTCCCAACTCCACATCAGGGAGAAAAGTCTGTCAGATGAGGCCTACCATTACCCTTGATCCAATTCATTTGATTTGGACCGGTTCGATCAATTTCAAATAATTTGAATCGCTCTTTGCTCTTGTAATGTGTCCTTAACTTCTGAAAAGTTGCATGCTTGACTAAGCATCCTTGATGGGCTCTTCAAAGATTCTCCTCGCAACATGGCGGCTCTAGATAGGAATTTTCTTGGCTTGGGTTGAGAATCATAACTCATGACCTACATCGACCAGTGTGGCTAGCTGAGAATTGCTAAAGACGAACTGCTTTTATTGATTACAAAAGTATCGATATAGAGGAGGACATAAAAGAAAGCGCAGTAATGACTAATGATACCCTCCATTCATATAAACACTTTGCACGAGCTGACAAAACCCTCATAATATTAATTTCTCGCTATGCCTGCGTTTGTTGTGACATTGAAGCATTATGTTCTTGTTTATGCAGGGTGAGGTGACAGAAAATCTGGCGTTTCCTGTATCAAAGATATGATATTCTTGATCCATCCACCCAATATTTAAAGTGCAAACAGAAATTATTAATCTGATCGCCATGGAGATATTGGATTCCTCCGGCAGTCTCCAATCGATAAAATCTTTTTCTCAAACGGGAAATTTGGAGATTTCATTAACCCACTATGAAGCTCTTGACTGTGGTGGCTGAACCATTACACAAGGTGAGGTACGTCTGCCCCCGCTCCCGCGCCACATCCGCAGCAGCCTTCAGCAAAACGGCGTCGTGGAGCCGGGCGGGGCCCGCCTGTCCAGGCCCCCGTCAAACCTGGCGGCAAGCGGAGAAGCAAGCGGCCCTGAGACAGGTGACCCAGAGATGGAAGGATCTGCTCTTCGGGAGATGGGGAATGCACCACTCCCTCCCCCGGAGGAGGGCCGGGCGGAAGTCGTTTGTTTCGTTTTTCCCCGCCGTTGGCCTCAAATTCTCGACAAAAGAGCAGTTTCCTTTATCTCTGGGTCCCAGGAGGGCGCGGAGAGTTGCAGACGGACCAACGCCGGACCGCAATCATCCTCCTCCTTCTCCAGCCCGGCAGCAGTGGGTGGTTT
Organism: Sinocyclocheilus grahami; assembly: GCF_001515645.1. Taxonomy (NCBI): domain Eukaryota; kingdom Metazoa; phylum Chordata; class Actinopteri; order Cypriniformes; family Cyprinidae; genus Sinocyclocheilus; species Sinocyclocheilus grahami. Next base: position 341,652 of record NW_015505387.1, on the reverse strand, counting down.
GAGAGCGTCAACAAAGGACCTACTCACGCAACCTCTGCCAACCTGTGGAACCAGGTGAGCCTTGCACCCCACCCTCACACCCCTCTCCGGGCTGCTCACAAGCCGCCCGAGTTGGGTCCCTGTGTTCCACCTCGCTGCCCCACTGTGGGTACGGCTGTTGTTCCACTGGTCCCGCTTGTATGGTTTCTGGGTGCCTGGTCAGCGCTCCCCAGCCCGTCTTGCTGGCTTCTGCGGACTTTCAGCCTCGGCTATGCGATTCATTTCGCCCGGCGTCCCCCCAAGTTCAACGGTATCCGCTTCACAACAGTGAGGACGGCCGATGCCCCTGTTCTGCGGGCAGAGATCGCAGTCCTGCTGGCGAAGGATGCGATAGAGACGGTCCCTCCAGCCGATATGAGGTCGGGGTTTTTACAGCCCTTACTTCATTGTACCCAAGAAAGGCGGTGGGTTACGGCCAATCTTGGATCTGCGAGTTTTGAACCGGGCCCTTCATCGGCTACCGTTCAAGATGTTGACGCAGACATGCATCTTTGGGTGCGTCCGTCCCCTAGATTGGTTTGCAGTGATCGACCTGAAGGACGCGTACTTTCATATGTTGATCCTTCCGCGCCACAGACCATTTCTGCGGTTTGCGTTCGAAGGACAGGCACATCAGTACAAGGTCCTGCCCTTTGGGTTTCCCTATCTCCCCGTGTCTTCACGAAAGTCGCGGAGGCGGCTCTTGTTCCCCTCAGAGAGCAGGGTGTTCGCGTCCTCAACTATCTAGACGATTGGCTTATACTTGCACAGTCTCAGGATCAGTTGTGCAAGCACAGATACTTTTTCAGAGGCTCCTGGGGCATATGGCGGCCGCAGCTCAGCCTGTTACATATGAGACCGCTCCAGCACTGGCTTTATGGCCGAGTCCCGAGGTGGGCGTGGAAGCGCGGCACTCACCGAGTCCAAGTCACATCGGCCTGTCGCCAAACCTTCACCCCGTGATCAGATCTTGCGTTCCTCCGGGCAGGGGTGCCCCTAGAGCAGATCTCCAGGTATGCCGTGGTCCAGGATGCCTCCACCACCGGGTGGGGTGCCACGCACAACGGGCATGGAGTCTCAGGGGTTTGGACAGGCCCGCAGCTGCACTGGCACATCAATTGCCTAGAGTTGTTGGCAGTGCGCCTTGCCTTGAACCGTCTCAAAGGGAGCTTACAAGGCAAGCACGTGCTGGTCCGAACGGACAACACAGCGACTGTTGCGTACATCAACTGACAAGGTGGTCTGCGCTCCCGTCGCATGTCACAACTCGCCCGCCACCTCCTCCTTTGGAGTCGGAAGGTTCTGAGGTCACTTTGTGCTGTTCACATTCCGGGCCTGCTCAACAGTACAGCCGACGAGCTGTCTCGAGCAATGCTCCCGGGAGAATGGCGACTCCATCCCCAGACGGTCCAGCTGATTTGGAGACGTTTCGAAGCCACTCAGGTAGACCTGTTTGCTTCTCCAGAGACCTCTCACTGCCGGTTGTTCTACTCCCTGACCGAGGGAACACTTGGCATGGACACACTGGCACACAGCTGGCCGCAGGGCCTATGCAAGTATGTGTCTCCCCCAGTGAGCCTTCTCGCACAGACACTGTGTAAAGTCCGGGAGGACGAGGAGCGAGTCTTGCTAGTGGCGCCATATTTGCCCACTCAGACCTGGTTCCCCGAACTAGTGCTCCTCGCGACAGCCCCTTCTTGGCTGATTCCTCTGAGGAAGGATCTACTGCACCGTTTGGCACCCGCATCCAGACCTTTGGAAACTCCATGTCTGGTCCCTGGACGGGACGCGGAGGTTCTAGGTGACCTAGCCCAGGAGGTAGTGAACACCATCACTTCGGCGAGAGCACCGTCTACGAGACACACTTACGCCTTGAAGTGGAACCTGTTTGTCGAGTGGTGTTCTTCTCGCCGAGAAGACCCCCTGTAGATGCTCGATTGCGGTCATGCTTTCCTTTCTGCAGCAAGGGCTGGAGCGAAGGCTGTCTCCCTCCACCCTCAAAGTATTGCTGCGTACCATGACCCGGTGAATGGTAAGTCGGTAGGTAAGCATGACCTCATCCGGCGCCGGGCCTTCACGATGAATCCGCGGGAACCGTGGAAGGCCGGGCTCCATATTGATACCTAAGCGGGTTTTGTATGCGTATAATCCACGGTATAGCCTTAGAGCCTGTGTTCCCCGGCAGACTTCTGCCTGTCCAAGACGGTTATAATCACCTCCAGTTTCTCCATATACACCTAAACGGATGCTATATGTGTATTTGCTTCCGAAAACTCCTTCGGGAAGGATGGGGCTTCTGCAGCGTCCCTGTTCCAAGTGGAGCGGGTACGTTTTCCCAGTGTTATCCAATCTCACTCAGTAAGGTAGTGCTTTGAAAAAAGTGGAACTACTTATCCCGAGCCCCGGCCTACACCAGATAGGGGCGCAGGCGGCTC
>NW_015505387.1:282326-338592 GCF_001515645.1 Sinocyclocheilus grahami | reverse complement strand
TTTCCCAGTCCAATCCAATCTCACTCAGTAAGGTAGTGCTTTGAAAAAAGTGGAACTACTTATCCCGAGCCCCGGCCTACACCAGATAGGGGCGCAGGCGGCTCGCACAGGGCACTGGAAGCGGCAGCACCTTGGCGCTTTGGTAGGGATCCCAATTCATCGGACACCGACGTGACTCGGAGTGACCGACTGAAAGGGAAGGTCTCGGTTATGTATGGTAACCCTCGTTCCCTGAAGGAGGGAACGGAGATGTCACATCCCGTCACCACGATTGCTGTACCAACGCTGAGCCGCCGGGTCACCGGCTCGGCTCCTCAGCGAAAACCTGGTATGCATTACATCTGCTGCCTTATTATACTCATGCTGTGATCAGCGGCAGCGGGATGCAATAATTGCATGCCAATGTGCATTGGCTCGTTTAGTTTACACTCGAAGTAGATTGGTCTATCGAAGCGATATCCCAATTCGTCGGTCACCGACGTGACGTCTCTGTTCCCTCCTTCAGGGAACGAGGGTTACCATACGTAACCGAGACGTTCTTACCTTAAACTAAACCTGGCCCAAATCTCTTCCCACATAGCTCTTTTGTTTTCTGTCAGCACACCCACTACATCTGTCATGTTAAGCAGTCTCCTCTCACTTCACTTTTTTCTTCTTTTCTCCGCGATTAACACTGTCTGCAACAGTGATGCATATTTGAGTTATCACCTTGAAGTCAACATGATACACAGTTCACAACCCATTTTACTTCTGCAAAAAATGGGATATTCTGTTATTTTGTACTTTGTTGTGTCTTCCAATTCAAAACAATTCTTATGGCATTCTGTTCACATTTCATCCTTTGTATGTATATACAGAAAAAGAGAAAAAGATGGTTTGGTGACATCAGCCAAAAACAAAAGTCATTCCAGAGGCAGAGCAATTTATATTACATTTTGGTGAGAGATTGCGAAGACAAGTTGCATTCTTCAGAAAAACGAGCGCTGATTAATTACAACAAGACCAAAAAAAGGCCATTTTGATTTTAAGTCTTTTAAAAAGTTCCTTCAAGCAACATCTTGGATGACTACCTGAAGTTTGTAGAAATGCTTGTTTATATTGCAGTGAACAATGCAATTAGTATGTAATTATTTTAAAACCTCGCTTGTCATACCATAGGTTGTTTGCACATGACATCACTGATGATGTGCAAAATGCAGCTGGAGGGCAGGAAGTAATTTTTCTCCGTAGGAATCACTAGCAGAAACTCAAAATGGCTGTGTTTTGTGTTGTTTATGGATGCTCAAATTGGCCAAACCGAGAAACCACAAGGAGCTTTTATTGTGTATGAAAATGTGTTGTTCATGAGTGGGGAAAAGTCAAGAAATTGGTTGAAAAACACAGGAAAAAGTGGCTTGTAAACCTGTGTCTGTGGTCGGGAGGAGCAGAGCCAGATAATGCTTGTGTGTGTAAATGGTTAAAGAACCATCTCTTTCTTACCTTTTTGTAATCTGAAGAACCTTCTTTCGCCACAAAGAACCTTTTGTGAAACAGAAAGGTACTTCAGATGTTAAAAGTTCTTTATGGAACCATTTAGACAAAAAGGTTCTTCTATGGCATCGTGAAGCATCTTTATTTTTAAGAGTGTATGAACAACACATTTTCGTACACGATAAAAGCTCCTTGTGCTTTCTCGGTTTGGTCGATTTTAGCATCCATAAATAATGCAAAACACAGGCATTTTGAGTTTTGTTAGTGATTTCTATGAAGAAAAATCACTTCCTGCCCTCCAGCTGCATTTCGCGCGTCATCAGAATCACGTGATTGCAAACAACCTATTGGCACTTTCTAAGAATTTCTGTGTGCAGAAATGTTCATTTAGCTGTAAGCGATCATCTTCCTTCACGTAGCATTAGTCACAAAGATGAGAATTATGACAACTTCACAAAAACATCTCGAGGAACTTGTCCTGGAGCTGATGGAGAGGCTTTGCAAAACTTCATTTAGAGGATAATTGGTGTGCAGACATTGTTAGATTACAACCTTTCAATGGCAGTTCACTGAAGGCAGGTGATTATAAAGTCTGATGTTCATGGTGAGGACAAAGCCGGGTGCACTGCATGACAAGAATTCCTTCTGCTACCATTCCCTCGTCCTACCCTCCAGAAAACACCTGCAATGTGAGACAAGATTGTCTAATTTAATAGGACGGGGGACTGCTTAGGGAGAAGGGGGTGCAGGGACCCGTAAGCAAAAAAAACTCATAAATGTGATGTCTTCAAAATCTAAATTATTTCTTCTAGACAGCAAACGATTAAATGAAGAGCAACTTTTCCTTTAGTCTCCTGCTTCTTAGAAGAAAAATACCTTAGTTATAGCACAAATGTGTCACCTTTATTTTCAGGCATAATCTCAGCAACGTCTCAAAATGTGTCTGCAATCAAAAGTTAAGAGATTTCAATAAGAATCATTGTTCATTAATTTTCCAAAGTTCAAATTATATAAACATATAATATCCGTGTTCATTTTATGCCTATGTACTCTTAATTTATGGCAACAATTTTCTCATTTGTTTCTTCTTAAGAATCGTAGGGAAACATCAGAGTATTTGACCATAAATGACACATGACTGTCTAAGTGTCTTAAAGAAAGAGCCACCAATTTTATAGAAAGCATGGGCTAATTTTAATTATTACATTATTTTGTTTAGTCAACTGAAACATCCAGCGTTCATATATATTTCCCAATATTCACAGTTATGGAAGGCTGTTTCCTCCACAGAATAATAAAATAAAAAAGGTAATTGCGACACACAGAATTTTTAGATATAAACTTAGAATTCTGAATTGACATCTCGCAATTCTGTTTTTTGGCTTCCGCCATGGAAAAAACTATTAAAAAGATAATTGTGACTTTTTATCTCACAATTTGGACTGTTCTTCTCACAATTGCGAGTTAGCATTGCACAATACAGAGGTTTTTTTTCTCAGAACTGCAATTTTATATCTCACAATTTAGCATATCTCTCAATCAGTGGCGGCTCGTCGGGGGAGGCAGGGGAGGCACAGCTTCCCCATAATTTTGAGGTGAAAATGGGAGGTTTTGGGAAAAAACGATTTAATGTTAATAAAATTCACAATTCATTTCAGTTCATGTCTCAGAATGTGTATTTTTTGTTTGTAATTTCACAGTTGTAATACCACAACGTGAAAGCACCACTTTTCTATCGCGAATGTGTCGAATCTGCTGATGTAATTGCAACCGCTAGGTGATAGAGAAAGGGAAGGGGAGGCCGGGAGAGCGCGGAGCTCTCGTGCCTCCGTTGGTAAAAAAATTAGCCAATCACCATCGAGTGTTCACTTTCAGTGCTGAGGGGTGTTGCGAAAAGAACCCTGGCAAGGGAGGCTAGCCTCCCTTCTGATATCAACCAATCATCACAGAGACGTAAATTACGTGATAATAGTTTGAACGTCTGCTGCCGCGCTGATAATGTACCAAGTACTTATGATGAGTAGTGATATTGAATATTTGATCGACAACAAATTTGCCAAGCTGTCATTCAAACAGTATACAAATTTAGGGAAAACAGCCTAAGCTGGATATAGGCTACAGCAGTCGGCTTAATTAAATGGCGCAACAGGCAGCTCTCTTTTAACACAGACTTTTAAGAAGGGATGGATGTTTGCTTCAAGTGATAGGCCAGGTAAGTGAAATTATATTATCTTGCTGTATGTATGTCATTTTCTTTAAGTTTTCTGACTAAAAGCAACCAAAAAGCCATTTTAAAGTGGTTAAGCAAATTATAATAATAATAATCGGCAGGGATCCCAGACCAATACAATTAGTGTGCCTCCTCTATTTTAAAACCCACGAGCAGACACCAAAAGTCTGAATTGCGATGTCCATATTTTTATTTATTTGGTGAATAGCTGTGGAATAATTGAAAAATAAAACCACTGGTTGATTTTATTTTATCCCTTACATCAGGCGTCAAACTGTTCAACTCTACTCAGCTTCAAGCGTTAGTTGCATCGGTGGATTATGCAGAGTTTCCATGTGAGCACCAGTGTTCTCAATTTGATTTGTTGGTCTGCAGGGCAAGCTTTGGTATTTGCTACAATACATCTTCAGAGAGGCTCATTACTGAGAAGGAGGGTCTTTTCTGTACTAGCTCACTCACCTTATTAGCAGTCTTTATTACTTTCCATTTTAATGAACCATAGAGCAGAGGATCGGTTTGTTTGTCTGTGTTTATTTGAGTTGCTAATGGACCAATCTGAAGCAGCTCAAGGCTAGAAATTCAGATCTAAGAGCTGGGAACAGTCCCTCAAGAGATGGCAGGGAATTTTGATGATTTTGGGGACAAAATGCCTTTGGAGTTGGGTTAAGTTAAGAACATTTATTTATTTAGGGAAGTCTGCTTTTGTCTAATCATGCCTGATGCCTCAACTGATTAGACAGTTCAGCACTGTCAAAACGATTAACAAAGCCAATTTAAATTTTGCTGCATAGCACCATGAAAAGTCAAACTCTGTGTTTTCATATAACTTCATTAAATAAATACTAACATAAAACTTTGAATATATACATTTTATAATTATTTAATTAAAGCAACAGAAATATTAATGCTTGCCTTTGCAAGCACCAACAATTTCTACTGATTTACACTTGCTTCTGTTGCTAATAATCTAACAGTGGATAGTGAAAGAGAGCTTTTAATTATTAGAGGACAGCGTGAGATAAAATGACTCATCATCTTGTCACCTTAAACATCACCATAAATGAGCCTGTATCACTTTTTTTTATTATTTCAGCAGGGTACACTCTTAAAAATAAAGGTGCTTCACGATGCCATAGAAGAACCTTTTTGTCTAAATGGTTCCATAAAGAACCTTTAACATCTGAAGAACCTTTCTGTTTCACTAAAGGTTCTTTGTGGTGAAAGAAGGTTCTTCAGATTATAAAAAGGTAAGAAAGAGATGGTTCTTTAAAGAACCTTTGACTGAATGGTTCTTTGTGGAACCAAAAATGGTTCTTCTATGGCATCGCTGTGAAGAACCTTTTGAAGCACCTTTATTTTTAAGAGTGTAGGTGACAAAAAAATTTCTTTAACAAATATAGTGAATAGTAGCTAAGAAAACATGTCGTTACCGTTTTTTTTCTTTCTTATATGTATTAAATATATGTATGTGATAATAATGTATATGAATGCTATTTTTCCTTGTTCATACAATCTGGCACCCAGTAGAGGTGCAAATTACATATTCACTGGTGTTTGAAGACTCTTTTTTTATCTTTTAGACTCTTTTTAATCTCTTTTTTCCATCTCCTCTCTGATATCTTTTTGTAAAGGAATAGTTCAACCAAATATGAAAATTCTGCCATTATTTACTCATATGTTGTTGATTTTTTTTAATGCAATTACTATTAATGGGGATTGAAGCAGTGAGTTTAACTCTAGAACCATTTTTTTTTATTCAGGATCAGGAATGAATCATTAATACTGAAATTATCTGACTCAAACAAAAGATTTGTTCACACCAGGGAGAGTTAAGGTCAGAACTTTGAGTGAATTACAACATTAATTTTAGTCTGCTATTGTGTGATTTGGAATATAGTGTAGAAATCAAAGCTTGAATCAAACTACTTGAATTATAAAGCATATACTTTTTTAGTTATTTTGGAGGATAACAGTTCCAGTTTTCAAACACTTTTATTATATTAAAAAGGTGTAAATAATACTAATCATTCCATTTTTATGTTGTCCTTTAATACTGTATGTGTACTTGGTATTGCAAATAATAAAAAAGGAACTTTACAAGCTCACACCACCCAACAAGGTTAAGATCACGGATTATGGTTCTGCATGAAAGAAAGTGCCAAGCATGAGATATTCACTGCGCTAAAGCCCACCTTGAATGGAAAGGCACAAGAACGGGGTCTCTTTAAAGAGGAGAAATATCTACTTAGCCCTTTTCATCTACAGCCACAGTGGGGAGGTGAAGATCAATCAAATGCGTTTTCAGAAATGTCAACTCTCCGTCTTCCTCCAGCCCACTGTACTGTAAGCAGAAGGGCCTCTATTCGCTGAAAATTGCTATGTTAATTATAAAGCCCATTAGGTTGGGACGCAGTCGATAGAATCCTGCTATAACAAACCAGAGCTTGTTTTTTTCTGAAACACATTCCAGCAACCCTTCGCAAACAATCTCGGTCCGTGCACTGTTAATCACCTCCACGTTGCAACGGCGATATTAGTTCTGAAGACAGTTCTGTAAATTAAACAGCATTCAACAGAAAACAAACAGCCAATCAGGGATAGTGTGCACCGTGGCCATTATGTGTGTGGCAATAATATTTATCTAGAATATGGAGATGTCGAATGTGGAGAAAAAAATTACAGAAACAGCTACTGAACACATCCAGGTGATACATGGATCTGGTATTTATATATGGAAATTATAGGACTGGAAAAGAGTACAGTTTGTAGAAAGTGGCATTATTAATGGATTCTAAAATAAAGTATTCATTAGAAGATAGTGTGACTTCTATTCTATCTTGGAAAAGTGAGAACACTGTTCATACAGATCTCGGTAACAGTCAATCAAAACTAGACCTTTCAGTCAATTAAAAATACATGATATGTATATATGTATTTATTCATATAATTAATTATAATAATTGCAAATATCAGTGTGTTGGTGAGGAAAGACCCTAAATGAAAGTAATTCAAAGACATTTATACTATAATTATGGCAAAAAAAATATTGAACATTACAATTACAAAAAGTTGCTATAAAAGTAAATATACTGTATAATGTATTGCATTATTTAGCACTGAATATACATCTATCAGTGGCTTACAGTCTACAGAATTCCATTCTGTAGTCATGTTTGTCCGTTTTCTATTTCGCCTGCACTATTTCTACAAGGGGTCAGGGCATAATTAATTGTATAAATTTTAAATTGTTTCTATAAAAGTAATTCTGCTAAATTAACATGCTAAACTGTCAGCCCAAATCAAAACATGTGGATTTAAAGCAACTGTATGTAAGTTTTTACCTTGAAATATTGTTTTCAAAATCATTCTGACAGTAAAGTGACTTCTAATTAGACAAAATGGCTTTTGTTTCTTTTCCACAGTCCAAGTGTCTGTTTTGGGAGTACCTAAGTTTAGTGAGCAGGTACAAAATTCCGCAAAAAAGGGTGGGTTTCTTTACTGCAGCAACAAATGCACTTTTACAGCTACCCACTGTATTTATGCACTATTATTACCCACTCACTTAACTATAGAGTACGGAGCCCCGCACATGGCATGCAGGAAAAAAATAGTAGGCTAAATCGTGCGCACAATTTATAAATTGAGGGAATGAAATAGTAAATCGTGCGCACGATTTAGCAAATCGAGGGAACGAATTAGTAAATCGAGGGAATGAAATAGTAATCGTGCGCACGTTTTAGTACATCAAGGGAATGAATTAGTAAATCGAGGGAATTAAATAGTAATCGAAATTTATTTTTTCTTGCATGTCATGTGCGGGGCTCTGTAACACAAAAATCGCACAAAATACACAAAACTACAAACATGATGGTAAGTTTACAGTATGCTGGATGTATCATTATACTTACACTTTTAAAAGCATTACATTGCAGCATTAAATCATTTGTGATATATGTGATATTTGGGTTTTATAGTTATACATCTGAGGTATTTAGCCAAGTTGTGTCATGAATCAGCCTCAAAAGGATTTACTGAGGTAGCACTGTAAGCCAAATTTCATGATATTAATAGTAAATCCATAATACTGGGAGACTTCATAATGTTAAGATACACTGAAAAAGATTTCCAGGCTGAAAATCTGCATAATGGCATGATTTTGCGAAGGAAGAGTTCCTGGATCTACCAATAAGATTTTAGGATTAGGTTATGGGTTCAACCTTCTTATGAATTTAAATAAAAATGTAGGAATTGTTCATTATTTGGGCCAATGGGTCAAGGTTGGGCTGGTTGGCAATGCTCCAGTTGGCTCTGACTAATGCTGTTGTAACTACACCAACTACATGTAAATAAATAAATACTTATAAATGTACAAGTATTTTAAGTATTTATTTATTTACATGTAGTTTGTGTAGTTCCATGATTAAAAGCAGCATGCATGTTGAAGTCATGTTTTAAAATCAAAAGAAATTGCTATGGATGTGCATCTACCTTTCAAACAAATCATTACCATGGCCTTAAAATAGCACAGCTGTCTGTTTCAAACTAAAGCTGCCACCACAGATTCTCTCTAAAAACAGACCTTTAGGCAAAAAAAGAAAAGATACATGATTTATAAGCACCTTTAATCTATAAGTGACTTCCTCATGAATCATTTCATTGTATTCTGTGTGTTTCTCCATTCTGTCCCTGTGGGGAGGCAGCAGTAATCAACAGAGCCATATAGAGCACCTCTTACCTCCCATGTGGAAAACAAAGTGCCAATCCTAATAAGTAATGGTGCAGCTATGGCAACTGCGTTTGGCTGCTGGTGCTCGGACTCCATTCCTTCAAGTGCTCACAACGAGGAGGTGCATTATGGGATGTGTTTTCTTCAATGTCTGGACCGCCTATGAGTTAAAGGCTTGCTGCACAACCGCCCGAGCCCTGTGTGTTGATGTTGCAAGCGCAGTGCAGACAGCCAGTCACGCTGGGGACTATAGAGGTGGACAATGTCAGGCCAGACTGAATAATGGGCCCTGCATTAGCCTTAGCTCTCAGCATATGCCAAAAAACGCATTCCCCTTAGCTATTCTCTCTCATGTTTTTGGAGCACCTCTAGCCAGTCTGCTAACTGGACATGGATGAAAGCAGTAAGGGAAAATAGAGACTTATATTTAGTTTTCTGGTAGGAGGAAAAGGGGAAGGCTTTCTTATTCCTCAGAGATGTGTCACTGTCATTCTTTCTCTCTCTCTCCATCAGTCTTATTCCTACATTCACAAAATGTATTACACTACTACACTGAAGGGATTTGATTGAAGTTGCTCTGGACACTGAGTGTGAAGAATCGTGGGTCCTGTGTATTTAGACACCGAAGTTAAGGTAGGCAGTGCCTCTTATATATTAATAATAATAATAATACAAAAACATATAACAGAATATTTCAAAATACCGGTGAAACATCTGGTGATAGCCTTGCTATAATTGGCTAATTATGCTGTCAATGCAATAATCCTCAACTATCAGCTTAGTCTGATAAATGACTCTTATGAACTGGTTCTTTTTGTTGAATCAAAAACATACAGTGCGACCAGTGGAGCCTGATTCATGAACAGACTCTTATGTGCCTTTTTTTTGTGTGAATCATAAAGATTCACTAAAAAGATTCAAAGAGTGTTACCAGTGTAGTTTGATTCATGAATAAATCCCTCTTATGCCTAGGTTCTTTTTGGTGAATCAAAAAAATTCAGCGCAACCACCAGAGTCTGATTTACAAACAACTCTTATGAGCCAGATCTTTTAATATATATATTAAATTAACTTAATAAACAGAAAAATAACCAGTTTCAGTCAGTCTGATGAATCCTTCGCTGAACTGAATCCATGAAGGCTCTGTTTCCCAAAAGCATCATAAGCCTAGTTAGATCTACTTAGGCATACAAGGCTTTTTGAAAATGCATCCCAGAGTGGTTAATGAATCAAAATAAGCTATTATTTTCAGTGATGTCCATCGAAATGAAATAAGTTTTGTGATACCATTATTACTTACTGATTAAACATATGACAACATGTTGTTAAAGACACACATTCGAAACACATTTCACATAAAGATTTTTTTATATATATATATATAAATGCTGTAACATCAGGTGGATCTGAAGCATGAATTTATACTGGACAAAAAAAACATGCAGAGAAGAAACTTTGCCTCCTCAATTCAGAAGACCAACAAACACCAGCTTCTCTTCCATCCCACAATCACGACTGCACAGAAGGGTTTTACATATGACTCAAAGCACATGCACACCGGGGTCTCTTTCTCCATTGAGCTGAGGTCTCCGAATTTGAATACTTCTCTCCCTGCAGTGATGACTGTGCCGCTCTATGCAAAGGCCAGACAAAATATCTTCAAAGTGGTTTTGCTGAATTTACCTCAGAGCACGATCTTCATTTACCTGCTCTCTACATTCATCAAGAAGCTTTCAGCACCTTTGGATTTAAAAAGGAGTGACTCAACAGTGCTGTGTAGTATGACATCCTGTTGGAAAACAATGCTGCATTCAGCAGGAAACATATTTATGCATGCACTGATGCAATGGTTAAAGTTTAAGGAGACGCACAGTGAGCCGATATAAAATGGAACAAAGAATAATATAAAATAGAACAAAGTTCTGTGCAGATGCTCAAACTTCTTATTTTCATGTTGAAATCTGAGAGAACTTCAAACTGATAGCAAAGACGCCTTGACTCCTACAAAGCCTTAAATATGCATGCATCCTATTTAAGAATTTAACAGCACCATTCAAAACAAAGCTCAGACTCCTGCACTCACTGTCTCACTAACATTCCTCCTCACCCTTGACACCAGATACACACACAGACTTTATTCTACAAGTCCATTACCAGTAAAACTAGCAGCGATGTTTCACTCCCCTAATGCAGCCCTGCTCATCCGTAAAATTATGTTTTACATGAAGGACCCGTAACAGAATGTGTGGTTGACCCGAAATATCCACAACAGCCACTCTCTCAAATGCTGTTAACTAATGCTCCCCCTGGTTTAATTATTCTATTTAAAGTCACCGACTTTAAGGAGGGCTGTTTATGGGGGATCTGGTCTGCGTGGATGTGCGCTTGAGATTTGCCAATTAATTCAGCTCGTGGAGAGCGGTTGAGGAGACATAGTGACTTCCAGGCACAATTAGTCACGCGGCGTGGCACAGAATGCCAGTCATTTGGGGAGGCTCTCATGCATTTTAAAGGTGATGGCGGAGATGTGCTCCTTCTCCTCTCTTTGCCTCCTGGCTGCGGTCCTGTCCTTTCGATACCTCCTCTCATAGCAGCACTCCAGGGCCCGGCATACTATCCCCTCACTGCTTACACTTGTGTAACTGCAGACATGTTTGAAAAGTTCAGAGAACTTCAGAGTCTTTCAACTCCACTATTAGAGGAATATTTTGAGAAATTCATTATTTACTTATCTTCACTTGTTCTATCAAGGACTTGCACAATTCTGAATTTAATTGACATTGCCTTTTAAATTCCAATTCAGTTCCTGAATTTCAATTGAGATTAAATCGAGGAAAGAAAATAGGATGCAATACTGCAAAAAGTTTAATAAAATTCAAACGAGCTGAAATTTAAAAAAATTCATTTAATGACAATGTGTAATTTCTAATTGAAAATGATAAGGTTGTCCAAAGAAACTTTTTAATGTAAGTGTGACAAAGCTTTGTTTGAAATTTATAAAATGAGTTAATAAAATGTATAATTAAAAATATATATTGTTATAGTATGATATGAAATATAAAATCTGAATCTATCTATCTATCTATCTAATATATAAATACATATATATCTCAAATGTATGTAGATATAGATACGTATGTATGTGTATGTGTGAAAGTGAAAACAAAACCATAAAAGTGCTCTATAAAATTAATTAGTGTTTTTAAACCATATGATAGCTTTGAGTGAAGAAGAGAGTGACATTTAGGTTAATATTAGATCCATCTGTGTTCCATAGAATAAAAACAACAACCCATAGTTTTAAAACGATGTGAGGGTGGATAAATAATTAATCAACATGTGCCATCACCAGATAGTCATGCACAATAACACACACACATACACCGTGCAATCACAACCATGCCTTGGGTAATTTCACTACTACTATAGGGAACATACAGCAAACATCTAAGTTCAAATTCAATTTCCAATCACTCAGGCTTGTTGTGTTTCGGCAGCAGCGTGCGCTGCCCGTAAGGATGAAAGCATTGGTAGTTAAATAAGACAGAAGGAGCACTAAAAGTCTTACAGCTGCACTGAGCTGTCTTTGGGCTTGCAGAAGTGTTATGAGTAATTAAGACTCAGCTGGAAGCGGTTTTGGACCACTAGAGGACTGTAACTGTACACTTATTGTTATCGACTTCTCTGCGGCTGCCAAAAGGTTTCACGCGTTACACAATACAGAAGATGATCAAGAACAATAAGACACTTGAAGATGAGTTCAGCATTTCTCAGCATAAAGCCTCATGCATAAAGATCAATGGAAAAAAAATATGTTTTTAAGGAGGGTTTTAAAACAGGCACTCAATTCTGAATCAAAAATGTTTCTCGTTTCTTACAAATATTACTGAGTGCTTCATTGTAATGCTTATGCTCACTTTATTAACACTCCTATGCACTTTATGGACACAAATGAAGCTGGGTATTCACTAGGCACTCAGTTGTTTTCAGTGCTCTTAAAAGTGTTTCATAAGCCTAGCAGATGTATTGCAATGTAACGCATTTAATGAACAGAGCCAGTTGTCTTGATTTACTGGTTGTGACAAACAACAAAATATAGCAAATCATGATGTTAAACACTCACACACACACCAACTGCCTTGGAGCCTTTTGTAAATGGGAATGCAGTAGCTACGAGAACTTGGAAGACTTTTTAGAATGGAGTTAAAAACATTAAATATACTTTCTTATGTCTATGTTCCTATAACAATATCCACCTTATTTTTCAATGTTGAAGTAAGCTATTTTCTGTGAATGTGTGAGACTTCTGATTTATTAGCCACTATAAATAACTAGAAGAATAACAAAGTGCAGTAAACGGTATAAACTATTTGTGCTACAAACAAGTTTGATAAATTCCAGTTTGCAAATATCAAGCAGAGTAAAGTAAAAAACTGAAATTCTTGTACAGTGTAGTCAGCCAGTGACAACAAAAAAAATAGTACAAAAACATTTCCACGAGTGACAGGGTGGGGGGAAAAAACATCTTAACATTTTGACCAGTGCAGGTCACAAAAAAAAAAAACTATTTGGTTGCATTGGCCGATTTACTGACACAATAACTAGGTTTTGAAACAAATGATTTTGGTGAGTTACTACATTTTGTAGACATGTCCCATAAAACTGTTGCACTTACAGTTTAGAGAACGTTAACATTCTTTGTAAAAATGAGCCAAAGTGATTGAGAAAACCTGTAAATTTAAGACTGTAGTATAATGTCACATTCTCATCCTTCGTGCACAGGGGCGGATCCTGGCACAAGCATCATGTTTGCCCGCTCACGGGTCTAATGGCGCTTTTCCACTGCGTGGTACGACTCGGCTCGGCACGGCTCAGTACGGCACGGCATGGCACGGTTCGACTCGGTTTGCGTTTCCACTGCAGTTCAGTACCGCTTTAGAGTGGGCGGGATTATTCACATGTCGTTATAGTTGCGCCGCCTCTATTGCCGCGACTCCTAAAAAACTTTTTCATTCCGCGTCGCCCCATCAAGCTCTCGCTGGATCCGCTCCTCTGCTATCAATGAGAGGAACGTCTGTACTTCCTCAATAGAGGGAACAGCCATTGTTTGGTTGTTAAAAAAGGTGCGCTCGTTCAAAACTGTTGCGTTCGATCCTTCGCTGGCTGTGCTGATTTAAATCTAGCTGTTCTTTTGTGTTTGTGTCGCAAGTTCAGTGACGCAGGTAGTGACAATTCTCTCTGGCCAATCTGTTCTGATCAGCAGAGTTTACACGTCACATTTTGGTAACGGTACGGTTCGCTTGGAACCCCAACCGAAGTGGTACTAAAAAAAGTACCAGGTACCAGGTACTGTACCCAGTGGAAAACCCCCCAAAAGTGAACCGTACCGAGCCGTACCGTGCCATACCATGCAGTGGAAAAGCGTCATAAGACACCCACTCCACTTTTCTTTTGCTCATTCGCAGCAGTTTTATGGGATTGAGCCCACTCTCTGTTCCGCCTCCAACTTTTTTTTTGGTAATGAATTGTGTCCTAGCGGGTGACTTCTTCCAAGCAGCACGTTGAGCTATACTATATTGCCACCCCACCCCCACTTATACTGCTATCCGTTAGCTCACCTAAAAAAAAACAATCGCTTAGGAGTCATTCTTGTCTACATCTGCTCCGGTGGTGAAACAATGGCGGACTGATGACAGCTCACTCAGGGTGGGTCTAAGGTAAGACACCAGTCCAGTCTGTGCTGAAACGCTACTGTCAATCAAACTATCGTGGGTGGGGCCTGTTTTTGTGATGTCACACAGACAGGCATCTGAGATCGGCTCGATTTGGTTTTAATAGATAAAAAAAAAACACTGGGTGGATTTTTATCATTATAGGGTGGTTGTGTACACGCACTGCCAACACACATTTCAGTTCAAACAACTTATAAAAGTGCATGTAGCATCCAATGACCCCTTTAAGTACAAGCTATTTGTAATGTAAGTGCAGTATTTTTAATCTAAGTTGCTTTTAAATTGCAAAAAGTGCAAATAGGCTTGTTAGTTAGTCAAGTTCTCACAGATTTTGCAGCTTGCATGGAGGTTGGGAGCTCTTTCTACTAAGGGACAGTGAGTGTTAAAGTTTTTGAAAGTGGCCTTGTGCTCAATGAAACGTACATATACTCACTACAGATAGATGGATGAATGGATGATGGATGGATGGATGGATGGATGGATTTATGAATAGATAGATAGATAGACAGACAGACAGAAAGATAGATAGATAGATAGATAGATAGATAGATAGATAGATAGATAGATAGATAGATAGATAGATAGATAGATAGATAGATAGATAATATAAATAAACCGATGGTGAACAGAAATAACAGACACATTCAGGAAAATTTGAATAGACAGAAACAAAAAACAAACGTAACCCACTGCGTCTTCAGCGGCTCAGATGTCGGGAGTAAATGACGACTGCTATGTTCATTATTACATCCAACAACAGAACTCCTCAATCGCTTAGGAGACATTCCTGTCTAGATAGATAGATAGATAGATAGATAGACAGACAGACATTATCACACCTTCTAATCGCGCCATGAGCAACAACCAAGTGTGTACAAGGTCATGGAAAGCTTTGTGTGAGAGTCCTGGGATTCAGCCTCCTATTTACACTCATAAAATATGTACTTAACCTGTGTTAGCTGATATAAGACTCATGAGTCAAAGTCTGCAGTTGATGCATGATGGCTTCCCATAGATATAATAGCCATGTTATGATTTACAGTGTCTGTATTTAACAGGGGATATTAATTACCCGGAGCGGAGTGACGGGAACAATGGGATGAGGAGTGGGACGTCTCTGCTCTGCCGTTCTTCAACATCTCCCCCTGCAGCAAGGCTGACAGCAGCGGCTTTACATTTGCCCTTCAGAAGCCCTCTCCCAGCCAGGAGCATCTGTAGAGAGAGAGAAAGAGAGGTACAGAGATGGAAACAAGAGATCAGAAAGATAAAGGGGACGATCCATGAAAACAAAAAAGAATCTGGTTAAAAACAAAAAGGCCTTTTGAGGAACTAAAGCACCAAAACGAGGAAAAACAAAGGATAGAGTTAAAGAGGGAACCCAAACAGTAAAGGAGGATTGAGTCAGTGCTCATGAAAGCCTTTATGGGTCCTATGATCCATTTTGCCATAACTCACATAAGCAATGGCTCAATGATCAGACCATAGTCGCAAAATCATCTCTCTTGAACCAGAACCTTTCCCAAGGGGGGCCTGCCTTATTCTCCTTCCAGCTGCCTGCAGCAAACTAAGACAGCTTAGGACAAGACCGCACTGACGGAGGATGTAAACATGGTATTGAAACAAATGAAAAACCAACAGCCAGTCTGAAACATTCAGATCCCTACAACAACCTGTGAGGTTTATTCCTGTTGATCCAAAATCTTATGAAGTTTACAGAATGTTCAGGAAAGGATATACAGACATTGTGCATCCAGCTTCCTGTGTATTCTCATCCCATCAGGACCTTGAAAGGAGTCAGTCGCTGATTTAATCAGCAGCCTTTTTGTTGACTTTTTCTCAGAACAGGAGTTATTGATTGGTGATGTCACAAAAATGCCAGATAAATGGCGGTGAAAGACATGCAGACACCTCACCTTCCTCTCAATCAAATACAATGTGCAGAGAGAGAAGCTTTCATGCAAACTGTGAATGTCACTTTCATTCTCATTATAGAAATTTCCCAAAGGACGTGCACAGTGACAGCAGTTAATATACAATCAACAACAGCCAGTTAATAAACAATTAAAAGAATGCTTCAAATAATTGAAACCTCCTCTGATTATGTTACTGATTAGACTGTTAAATCTCTTCTTATAATGTCTCAATTATGAGAAAAGTATCTATTGTTGCATGACTTAAATCATTGTCAGCAAACTAAACATAGAATCAAGCTTCATTTGATAATGAATTAGTTTGCATTAAAGCTAATTCCACCTCCTGTGAAATTCCACAACAAAACAGGTGATGTAATGAGGTTACTAAATAAACCGATGGTGAACAGAAATAACAGACACATTCAGGAAAATTTGAACAGACAGGAACATGTTGGAAACACTAAAGGGGTATGACATGGGGGCATTTTTGAGAGTCTTCACTGATCAGGAACCTAAGTTTGAAACACCAGGACGCCATGAGATTTCTCCCACCATGAATTTAATTACTGAGGTTACTAAGGGTAATGGCAAAAAGGAAAAAGAGCACTACTGCCATCTGTTGATCTGAAACATTAAGCCATTTGATCTCATATCTGTCAGTACATGTATTTTACACTTTGAATAGATCAATAAAAAACTGCAAACTGTGCTTTAAAAAAGCTTCAAAAAAGTACTTTAAAGTGTTTTATTTCTGTAACCGATATAGTAAACTATAACTAAAAATTGTTCAACTAAAATATTTTACTATCAGGCAATTGTGGAGTAAAGGGGAATGATAATCATGAATCCTTGTTTATTTTTATGTAGGCCCTAATTATGAAATGTATTGTAAATGTATTTTATAAAGTAATTTGATTGATTATTTTTTCAAAATAGATTAATTAAATGATTATCAGACAGGAACATGTCACTTTGATTTGAAGAAAATAAACAGTGTAGGGTAGACTGAGTACAGTTGAGACACTTTCTGCTTTTTTCATCACTGCGCAAAAACTAGATGCTGAAATGAAGTGATTTTTCACATGATATTTATTTTGCTTATGTATTAAAATATCATAAATTGATAATAGCCATAAGTAGTTTATATTTTCCACAATTAGCTCATAAACATAAGGTGCATTTTTGTCTCAACTGTACCCATATGGTGTACAGTTGAAACACCCATTCTTAATGCTTTAAAGCTGGCTAACCATTTATTGCAAATGTAATAAATTACAAAATTACAGTTGTGCATTCTTAAAAAAAAAATCAGATTTATTTATTTGCTTTATTTAATTCAGATTCAGTTAAACAAATAGGAACACATATTTAACACTAGAAAAGATATGGCAAACAGTATAAATGCAAACATAACAGTAAAAATAACAATATACATACCCGTATATTCTATAACCCTACCCCTAAATCTACCCATTACTCGAAACTTTCTGCATTTTTAAATTTTTTACTCATTCTGTATGAAGTATAAGCTTTTCCTCATGGGGACCTAAAAAATGTTCCCATATGTTTAGAATTTACTGGTATTACTATACTTGTGGGGACATTTGTTCCCCATAACGTAGGTAATACCAGTACACAAACACACACAGCCTCTGAATATGCATTTTATTTTCTGTGATTGAACTGTTACTGTATACATAGCGACCTATAAAGGGTGTATCAACTGTACCCACTTTACCACCTTGTATTTTTCTTAAAATGCTATGTAAGCCTCGCACGTTTCTCTAGATCAGGGTTCCTCAAATCTTGCCCTGGAGGGCCAATGCACTGCAGAGTTTAGCTCCAACCCTGATCAAATTCACCTGCCTGTGATTTTCTAATGATCCCAAAGACATTGATTAGCATTGATTAACATGCTCAGGTGTGTTTGATTAGGGTTAGAGCTAAACTCTGCAGGAAAGTGGATCTCGTGGTCCAGATTTGAGGATCCCTGCTCTAGATTATGAAAATACCTTGCATGGCACAATGTCATAAAATATGTCTATTTTTAGAGAGCTCAGATTTACGTTTGCAATGATATATGGTAAGTTTAACAATCATAAAAGAATAATAAGCTATTCATTGTGGAAAGGACATGTTGAAATGAAAATCTCACCTTGTAAAGAAAAAACTTTTGCCGATATTTTCGGAGTGGAAAGAGGCACACATTTCAAATTTCCCACGATCAAAGAGAACACTAATACATGTGTGAAGCAAAAAAATCACAGCATGGGATTCTTGTGTATGCAAGTTATTTAAGATGTTTCAACTGTACACATGTCTCAAATGTACTCAGTCTATCCTAGTGTTGTCTATTTCTTTCTAGAAATGAACACAAAAGGTTTTCGATCTGTCTCTACAGAGGCGCGCACGCGCACATGACCGATTGATTATTTACGGGAGATTGTTTTGTGCATGTGTATTGCAGTATTGATGTCATTGACGGGACAGAGACAGAGATCACTTATGCCAGTTCATTTGCCTCTTCGCCGAATAACGAGTGGGCACAGATCAATGAAATGCCAGCTGTTCGGACTTGGCAAGAATTTATAATGCTCAGAATAAATTAGTCTGCCTTTTGAGTGTTTTCTGTTTGGTTTATGTTGGGTCTGTTAAACAAATTAGCCTGCAGAATAAACATAACTTTGAGGCAGAATGTTTATTTGATCTAATAAGTAAAAAAAAAAAAAAATGAAAACAGATAATTCAGCACAAATATTTGAATACGTTTGATACATTAGAACTCGAATGTTTTTACTTTCTTTCTTAATGGCCCAGCTGACTGATAAAATCATGTTAAAAGTCTCTGAGGCATTTTCACAATGTAAAGTTCACCATGGTGCGTTCAGCGCCGACAAAAACGGTGCAAAACGTATTTTAAACGGAAACGGTAGTGCGTTGAACACCCGATGCAAGAGTTGCAATTATAGCAGCTGAGAAGGCCATTCTTTGTGTTCTTTTTGAAGAATTTTCGGAGCCTGATGAAATCGGTATAAATACGTGTTTAATACTGCAAAATACGCTGGATGGTACAGTCATTGACCTTGTCCTCCAGAATAAAAGAGAACATCCCAATCAAATGAAGTGATCAAATGCCATCAAATGCCTCGCATTTCAGGATGAAAAGACAAACATTTCAGGTGAAGGATAGCCTAATCCACTTCTTACCTCCAAGACTGTGTTATGATCTATATGACCTTATTATTTTTATTGTGAGTATTAGGGTCATCATTATTGCTGATCACTGTTGTTGTGCTATGATATTGTAATATTTACCAATCAGAGGGGTATAGAAAAGTTTATGAAAGTGTCACTCCATAATACAATAGCAAAATAAATAAATATGTATAGTATTTTTGTTACATTAATCAGTATTCACCACACCTTCCTAAGGAAAGGATATGGACCAGAAGACATTGCAATTACTAAATGATATTTAGACAGACTTAAAGAAGTTCCAGATTTATACCTGTGCCCTTATTATTTCAGTTATTTTGCCTTTAATGTAAATAAACATGTGCAAACAATATACTTGCTCTTGTGAATTTATTTGGATGTTAATTACATTGTGCTAGCTGTCTCTTTAATACCGCGTGGTTTTATATACATGTTGCTGCTGAATGGGCTGACATGTTTGACACACCCACCAAACAAGAGAAAACGCATCTCAAACCCCGTTGCACACCGTTTCCAGGAAACATGTCGTTCAAACCGGAAACCGCAGCAAAACGTTGCACACCGGTTTGAGCTTGAACTTGCCCCATGTCACCATTTCGGAAGTTCCGCTCCCTCTACTCTTTCTGCTCTGTATACAGTACATTACTGCCATCTGTCAGAATGTGGAGAAAACACCGTGACCATTTGAAAACCCTCAACATCAGAGGCAATCCATCCATATTAGTTTATAAAGAAAATAAATAAAAAATAGAAAATCATAAATAAGTTATTGTTAGTTATTGCTTTTTGATTGTAAATACCTGAAATGTATACCAAAAAACAAACAAAACTATAGATAAACCCAGAATGTAGGCTACTTCCTGTTACAAAAAGGCAATAGTTGTTTTTTTGTTAGTCCGAGATGATCTACTAGTTTATCATTAGCCGTATTTTTATTATTAGCTTTATTATTAGTCAGTATATAGCCAATTAGCTATATTTCTACAGAAGACTTGGCTGGTCTTATTTTTCTTATTTTTGAAACAAGCTCTCCTCTGTTGTTTGTAACCACATGTTGATTTTAAAAGGACAGACTCATTAATTACATAAAACTTTTCAGGTGTGGATTGTGTGCAGACCTCTCTGGCAGTCACATGACACAGAATGTGTTGTGAAAGCAAAGTTATTTGGAGCTATTGAATTATGGGTGTCACTGCTGAATTGTTTGCCCAGGTTCATGAGTGTGCCACGTGCCTCTCGTTGTCCATATGCCATCATTATGCGTCATCATCAGCTTTCCTGATGCTCATGCAAATTTGAGTTGACTTTGAGACTACCATAACACCATATAATAACTTTCAGTAAACCAACTTCGACATCTAAACTTTTTTCTATTTCAAATTAATGCTGTTCTTACATTTTATTCATCAAAGAATCCTGAAAGAGTGAATTACGTTTTCCACGAAAATATGAAGCAGCACATAATGTTTTCAACATTGATAATGAGAAGAAATGTGTCTTGAGCACAAAATCAGCATATTGATTTCTGAAGGATCATGTGACTTAAGACTAGAGTAATGGCTGCTGAAAATTCAGCTTTGCCATCACAGGAATAAATCACATTTTAAAAATATTAAAATAAGAATTTTATGTTGTAATAATACTTCACAATATTACTGTTTTTGCTCTGTTTTGATCAAATAGATGCAGCCTGGTAAGCATAAGGGACTTATTTCAAATGTCTCTCTTAAAATAATAATAATAATAATAGTAACAATAATAATAATAAAGAAATCTTACTGACACCAAACTTTTAAAAGATTGTGTACCTTCAAAATGACATTTGACATAACTGTAATTATTTTTAGTCCACTAATAGAGAAAACACATTTGTGTAATCAAACTTTTGATTAAAATAGTTCCTGGTGACAACATCCCTTAGTTTCCCCAACTATCTGTCCCCAGTTTTTTTGAAAATATCAACACTTCAAACTATGTCAAGTAGTGTTGCACGGTATACCGGTACTGAAAAGGTATCACGATACCCTGCTTTTAAAAACGGTACAATTCCTCATTTTACTAGTAGGCCTACCGGTGTAGGTTACTTTAAGATTGACGGCGTTTTAATAAGAGCCGGTGTCCTGAAATTTCATCCTACCCATCAGATTGTCCTACCAGGTCAATATTGCGTAAATTTTCTCATGCTGAACAACACACAATTACTGTATTTGCATTACTGTAAGGGTAGGTTTAGGGTTGGGGTAGGTGTACGCGTTAAATCTGATGGGTAGCATTTTTTGTTGTGGCATTGTGCTATCTATTGTTTCAATGGGAGGACGCAAAATCTGACAGGGTAGCACAAATTGTCAGAACACCATATTTCCTTGCGTCCATGTGCAGCAGCAAAGGTGGTGTGTGTGCTATATATCCGCGCAGCACAGGACTGCTTGAACTTCTTTACAATTTAGAGTGAATAATAAACATGCATAAATAAGAAAATGGAGTGCGGGAAGTGCTTGATGTTAAAAAGAGTTTTTAAGCGCAATAAACCTTGAAAAAGAACCCAATCCCATACTCACGCACTATCACCCGAGGCACGCGCACTCAGACAGCATGCGATTGTGAAGCTCTTGTTCTTTAACAGTCAAAAATACACACACGATTATGTTAAAACGCCCATCTTATGATTGACGTGAACGTAAACATTTGGGGGGGAAAATCGCATGTGTTTCAATAAATTGGATCCATGCAGGTCTTAAAGTGACAGCAGGCTAATATTCCTGTTGCTGTCTGTATCTACAATGTTAATCAAACAACAAAAGAAAAATAAAATCACTCACTGATCTTGACTGACTAACTTTAGTAGCTTTAATAAGGATCAATGTAAATTTAATTAATAGTGAACACTATGCAGTGCTTTATTTTTACATTTTGATTCCTTTATTAAATTTCTGTAGCTTTTAACTTGAATTGAATCTTACTTGAATGCCACTGTTCAATAGACTTACTTGAATGCCACTGTTAAATAGACTTACTGTGCCTAAAAACTTTGTTTATTTAATTTGTGTCTTTGTTTTATTGTATTTGTCCCTTTTGTTTGTTATACTTGCATCTGTTTTTATTATTAATAATGAAGACAAAGTAACAAAATAGGCTAACTATATCATGATAATAGTTATCATGAAATAAAACTTCTCATGAAATAATATTTTGGTCATATTTCCCACCCATAGCTCATGCCCTCAAATAAAAAGTCAAATGAGTGATTCATTTTGTGGCAAGTGAACTTTTTCACCATCTGAGTTTGACGGGGCATTTGACCTCATAACCATCTAAATATCCCTTTATCTACATTATCAAAGTTGCAAAGATCTATATCATAGACTGGTAGTTGCTCACCATAGGCCTGTTTGGTGTCACTGGCATGTGATTATTTATTTATTTATTTATTTATTATTGTTTGTTATGGGGAAGGAAATGCTCGAAAAGCAGTGCAGGCACACACTGGTCACGTGAGAGATTTAAGTTTTTAATTAATCACTTATTATTCTTTTTATACTCTGTACTCTCTCTCTGTGTGTGTGTGTGTGTGTGTGTGTGTGTGCCTGTTTTTCTATTCTGGTGGGGACTTAAACCTGAATACACACAGACTCATGGGGACTCATGTCATGGTGGGGACCTAAATTGAGGTCCCCACGGGTAAACAAGCTAATAAATCACACAGAATTAAGTTTTTTGAAAATCTAAAAATGCACAAAGGTTCCTGTGAGGGGTAGGTTTAGGTGTAGGGCAATAGAACATACAGTCTGTACAGTAGAAAAACAATTACGCCTATGGAGAGTCCCCACAAGGATAGCAAACCACACACACATATATATATATATATATACATATATATATATATATATATATATGTATGTGTGTGTGTGTGTGTGTGTGTGTTTGTCGTGGTATCGATTCAGTAGTAGTATCAAGATATTTCTATTGTATCACACTAATGTGAAGTAACTGAAGTTATGTGGTATATATATATGTGTTACAGTAATAATTTAAAACTATGATTACAGACTTGGTTTTCATATAATACCATTTTTTTTGGTGGATCATCTGAGCAAGAGTGGAGGCTATTCTTTATTGTAACTATTTAATATCAAAGACCTGATCAATGGAACAAATGCACTGAACAAATGGTTACTGTAATCATTGATTGCATTGATCCATCGTAAAATAATGTGGATTTTAATAAGCCCTTAGGCTCAACACAATATTACCCCCCTTCCCAAAATTAATGAGGCCGCTAATTTGCTTAATTTGCGGGTAAACCCCTAAATTAGACTCAAAGTGACAAGTCAGTATAGACGATCTAAAGAAGCACGTCCGTACCTCGGGCTGAATTGGAATAATTACACGGGGCTGAGATCAAGGGCGGTGTAGAGATAGGCCGAGCGATTTTCACTGTTTTCCTGTGATATTGTCGATTGTGTGAAAAGTGGAAGCGTTCGATCTCGGCAAGTCTTTAATTAACAAGAGAACAAAAGAAGAAGAAAACAGGCGATGCACGCGCACCCCCGGTCAAAAGCGGATCATTCACCCGCGCTTGATTGAGGTCCGAAGAAAGGATCCATTTAGGCTCTCCACCACTCCTGGAGTTTTGTATTATTTGTTACATAGGCCTATAAGTATAAATATGAGCATATGTTCTATTTTTGTCTTGGAGCATATTTTCCCCTTAAATAGATACTCACGAATAAAAATCGCAAGCCTGATGATGAGGTAACCATAGCAACAATATAGTGTATTGTTGGAGCACGCTGGCAAAATATACAATGCCCTCAAAGATGTACCAAAAACAACGCTAATAAAAAGTCCGTATAAGCTGACGTTTGGCGAAGTGTCTGTGGCACACAATTTGGCTTGCGTTTGCGCCCCAAAAAGTTCAGGATAAACAATCATTCAAATTCTTATCGGAATAATTAATTATTGGAATAATGAATTTTCACAATTTAGAGTCGTCAGTTGCAAAGACAAGTCAAATATCTGTCCTTTTTTTCTTTTTCTTTTCATTAGTCGCTCATCACTTTTGACGGTTTTTTCTGCCAAAACGTGACTAAACACTGTGCATCAATGGGGGCTCATATATTGACCTTTGATATGCTCCCAACATTTTCCGCGGTGCTCCACCGCCACCCCGTCTCAGGCCCTACAGCAGATGGGGAGTGTGTCCCTGTCTGCTCAGGGCTGCAGGCTGTTGCGCTGGCAGTAGGGTAGCGAGAATTAAATATTCATGTAAAATATGAATGGAGACCCCCTGGACTGAGAGCGTGCCCATTTATTCTGCTCGCGCAAGCCTCATTAACCCGATGACTGGCTAGCAGGTCACGCTGATTTCCTTACCAACATTTAACATTACCGCCTGTCTCCAAACACATGCGCCAACAGAGTGGCTTAGAGGAATTTTAAACTCTCCCTTTAGTTTCAGAAAATAATTCAGATAAAACATAGTTCTATCATATGTGTGTGTGTGTGTGTGTTTGTGTTTTACCTTTTATTGTGCTTCTGTTTTGATGTTTTTTTCTATGTTCAGCAAATGTAGGCCTACTCTTTGTTTGTAGCTATAGCCATTCTTCTATACCTTAAAAATATTTTACCAGAATACAGCTGCTGTGTTATTTCCGCCACTATCACCAAAAAGAAGAAAATCAAAGAACAAATTATAAAAACTAAACAAAATCTATCTACTTATTATCAAAATTAAACTTAAAACCAGTAGATGCTGCTACATGATGTGCATTTTGCTATTTCATAAAACAGTGCACTCGTTTAAAATAAATAATGATAATAATAATAAAAACGTCTATGACTTTAAAAAGGGCCGTTCACACTATGAACTATAATGATATGAAGTTTTAATTTTCTTCTAATTCTTTGAGGACAGGGAAATCCACATCACAGCTAGGCTATATTAATAACGACACAGAAGAACGACATCGTTGGAATCACTTTCAGAACGATTTTTTCCATCTGATGAATGATAAAAACATTGACAATCAAAAATCCCCCGCGATAAACGCGTGCTTACTATAGCCTAATTAGCATAAATATCATTATATTATCTTTATAGTAGTCTTTATCTTTATTTATTTTTATAGTTATCTTTAAAGTTCTTGCTGTGAAAGGGCATTAATTATGGAATTTTGGGCAGTAATTACTTTTTCCCTACATTTCGTAAGGACTGCGCGTGAGGCTCGAAGAGGAGAGCTAGCTGGCCCCTGTAAATTAAAACGATGATGTTGTAGTGCTCAGTGATTAACACTGGCATGGTTGAGGGTGAAAAAAAGTGTGAAAGTTAAACTATCCCTGGACGCGTCGCAGCATATGGGAGACGTTCGTATCGGTCTCTGCCTGTGAGACGGGTGCCAGGGGACAACAGCTGACTGGGCTGAAGTTTGCTTCTCTATTCAACCCTCAAGAAGAGCAGCCTCAGAGGGGCCTCCACTGTCGTCTCTCTCTCTCTCTCTCTCTGTCTCTCCATCACCTCATTTGAGCAAAACAGTCTCCTGTCTAAAAGACGTTGACTATCTTTATTTATTTTTATAGTTATCTTTAAAGTTCTTGCTGTGAAAGGGCATTAATTATGGAATTTTGGGCAGTAATTACTTTTTCCCTACATTTCGTAAGGACTGCGCGTGAGGCTCGAAGAGGAGAGCTAGCTGGCCCCTGTAAATTAAAACGATGATGTTGTAGTGCTCAGTGATTAACACTGGCATGGTTGAGGGTGAAAAAAAGTGTGAAAGTTAAACTATCCCTGGACGCGTCGCAGCATATGGGAGACGTTCGTATCGGTCTCTGCCTGTGAGACGGGTGCCAGGGGACAACAGCTGACTGGGCTGAAGTTTGCTTCTCTATTCAACCCTCAAGAAGAGCAGCCTCAGAGGGGCCTCCACTGTCGTCTCTCTCTCTCTCTCTCTCTCTCTCTCTCTGTCTCTCCATCACCTCATTTGAGCAAAACAGTCTCCTGTCTAAAAGACGTTGACCTGGACGTTACATT
This sequence comes from Sinocyclocheilus grahami, assembly GCF_001515645.1. NCBI lineage: Eukaryota > Metazoa > Chordata > Actinopteri > Cypriniformes > Cyprinidae > Sinocyclocheilus > Sinocyclocheilus grahami. The sequence continues at coordinate 312,278 of NW_015505387.1, read as the reverse complement.
TCTGTTGTTGTTGTTGTTTGAGGGAGAAGCATAGGCTACATAGCCTTGCTGTTCAAAATATAATGCACACATACTGCTGACATTTGGAAAGGCGTCTAAATGCATTTCTGTGCATTTACTAAATCTGATAACTGAATGGGCATACGTTTACAATAACCTTTGTTAATGCAACAAATAATTAGAATATAGGGTACCGCTTACACATTTCAACTGCATTTTTAAAAGTTTCAGTAACCACAAAGTTTCGCCTGAGGAGGCAACCATAGCAACACTGCGTTGAGCAGTTTCCGTTAGTTTCAGGGTTAGATGTAGATCTACACGACATAAATGCTGTTATTGTTTATCAATTTTATGTATATTTTAGAGATTTTTAGAGATATTTTAAGACCATAAGCAACTTTTTGAATGATGTTTTGTTTAAAAGTTTACATTTAGCAGCTGTAAGCTGATGATAATAGCCTGATATAAGATTTTCTTTTAACATGGTCGTTTCGTGTGTTGTTTCTTAGTAGGCTAAGTTAGATGTCTCCACCTATGATTTGTCCAAATATTGTTTTGCTTCGTTGCTAAACGGTTTACGACGAGACTGAAGACACTTATCAGTTCTCCTGGACTTCGCGGACGACAGGTGCGCCTCACGACCTGCTCTCCACCTGCTCGTTTTATTGCAGCAGATTTTACAGTTTATTTGAGAAGAAATATGACGCTGCTATGCAAGTTTCTTGCTGGATTTTATTAGATGCCAATTCCGTTGCTTATCTTGAATAAAGTGGATAAGGAGGTTAGACCAAGTCCTCTGAGGTTTGAGATTCGGGTTTTATTTCCAACTTTTAAAAATCGATGCATAATAATTCAAAACTCTGATTATGTTTCATATATGAATGTAATATATAAGCATCACAAACAATGCCATAACTGCTGTAAAAGTATCAAATTCATATATTTTAAATATATATATTATTTAAATGCACGTATTTACAGTCATTTATGTAAATGTACAAAATAAATGACAGCTGGGTAATTTCTCATCTGTGTTGTGATCATTCTTTGGGAAAGATCTTCCATCACTCAATTGACATGTGAGGGGGAAACAACTCTATTCTATGGAAGTTTGAGGAGCATTTTCTATTGGCTGTGAGCACTCAACAGGGCACTGTGGGGAGGAGGGGGAGGCGGTGATGCCACTATAAGGCCGACAAGGATCCTGTCTGAAGGTAAAGGGCCCAGCCAAGACAGTCAGATCGAGTTCAGCGTTCTCCATACTTTATTTCTAGCACATTATACCAGCAATGACAGCAAAAGCCAAGCTTTTGCACTGGTCAGATGGAAAATTTCGCGAACGACCGGAGGAGTTCACCCTCACTGAACATCCAAGGTTGACCCGCAGTGACCCACGGGCCTGGATGACCTCCGCGACCCCCTCGTACTCACCCGCTGGTGACCACTACCACACGTCGGTCGATGCCGCTATGGACAAGTACATGTCTGGAGTCAGCAGTCCTTTGACAGCGGAATCTGAACTGGGAGGATCTAAAGCACATGGTGGGACCAAGCAAAATCTCACCGGCCCTCAAAGACACAGACGTGTGGCCGCTAATTCGAGAGAAAGGCGGCGGATGCACGGACTGAACCGGGCATTTGACAAACTGAGGAGCGTCATTCCTTCCTTGGAGAACGAGAAAAAGCTGTCTAAATATGACACCCTTCAGTTGGCGCAGATTTACATCACAGAACTGTCCGAGTTGTTGGGAGGTGGAGTGCAGTCGGAGTGCAGAGGTCTGCGGGACGGATGCGGCGCGTCTGGTAACCATGGTAACCTCGGACAGAGGAGTTCGGCTCAGACTTTGAGGACCAGCATCCCTTATGCAATGGACGCACCTTCTAATTTTGTTTCCGAGAAAAATAATGTCACGTCCAATGCGAGTGATGGCGAATCGTCCCATTTCAGCGACATCGAAGAAGGACAGTCTGGAGGACGCTGATGGCTTTGGTGGATTGATATTGAGACTGTGGCACTCTGATTAATCATAATTTATTTGTCTGTGTTTTAGTAGACACTGAAAGAACCAAATAGATAGGCCCGTGGATTATGGTTAGTTCTAGACAATGCTTCATTACAAAAAAACATCCATAAGCCCTTTAGTTGCACTTTAAGACCTACATTTGGATTTTTTCCACTTCACATGTACAAAACCTCCATCAGTAATGACAAAAATGTTATGTATCTTTGTGATTTTTTTATTGCCTCAAAAGTTTAATAAAGATTTTCTTTTCATATATGTATTCGGATTGCTTCTATTCATACATTCATTATAACAGTTGCTTAAATGTTTGGTGCAGTTATTTAAACTAACAGCTAAATTTTTTTTTTATTTAGTAATTGTATCATATTCCAATAATTAACCAGCACTACTATATTTTGAAACAGTTTACCTAAAAGATGTATTCAGTTATTTCTTCAGAATACATAGTTAGGCCAGGTGGCAGCGACAAAGAAAGTGTATGTTTGTATGCTGTGCGACTCATTTATCATTTACTCAACCGATTCGCTCAAATGAGTCACGACTGAAACAAGTCATTATTTAAAACGTTCACAGAACGCGTGTTTACATCACACGGGTTCTCCACAAATGAAAACAAAGCAAAATCATAGTTTTTCCTCCTTTTTGTATGGCAAGGAAATATGACTTTTGTTGAAAGCAACAATAGTCTAAATATTTACAATTCTTAAATTGTTTTGAACTAGACTGACTCATATTACTCTTGTTCAGTCGGTCAGCAGATCCTCTTCACCATAGACATATGACACGTTTCATTGAATCAGTTTGTTCACGAATGAGTTCAATTCCGCTTGGAGTCCAGTTCAGCAAAGGGGCATGTTCGTTAAGTAGTCTAACCAATAAAATGCTCATTCAGGGTCCGCACTCAAATGCTATTGGCTCTTGCTGTAGTCAGGGTTTGAAGGCAGGAAAGAGCTTCAAATGGGATTGCACTGAATAAAAAAAGTTAAAGGAATAGTTAATCTAAAAATGAAAATGCTGTCATCATTTACTCACTCTCAAGTTCCAAAGCTGTACGAGTTCCTTTTTTTGTTGAACATAAAATAAGTTTTTTTTTTTTAAGAATGTGGGTAACCATATAGTGGCTGATCCCCAGTATGGAAAAAATACTATGACAGTCAATGGGGACTAGCAACTTTTGGGATGAAATATTAATTTACCTTAAAGCAGGGCTGTCCAAACTCGGTCCTGGAGGGCCTGTGTCCTGCAGAGTTTAGCTCCAACCCTAATTAAACACACCTGAACCAGCTAATCAACCTCTTACTAGGCATAGAAACTTCCAGTCAGGTATGTTGAGGCAAGTTGGAGCTAAACTCTGCAGGACACCGGCCTTCCAGGACTGAGTTTGGACAGCCCTGCCTTAAAGGATTTGTTAAAAGACAGTCAACGAAACAGTACTGTCATGCCAAAGACCAAATCACAACCAAACTATTTTAAATGACTTGTGATATATTGGTTAATATACACACTTTTACAATATATCTTACAAAGACATGTTCAATAAAGATCATTTACATAAACATTCAAAGCATACACTTTCCTTCAATTTAATCATCTCAGTACATATTCTGTTATTATTAAAAGTTCATGTTAAAACTTATCTATTATTCATGTTAAAATTACTGTTATAACAGATATCACTTACATTAATCAGGCAAGCAGTGACACTGACCTCAACTGCAGACAATAGAACCCTCAATCAGTCATCTGCTCATCTATTCGGTCTAACTGATCAGAACTTCCCCCACGTGACCTGGGCGGAAATGGGGGTGGAATTTTGGACGGATCTTTAAACAGAATGTTAGAAAGGGTCTGTTTGAAGTTGACAGGGATTTCACTGGAAGTGATAACAGGAGTGTGTTGCTCAGTGTTAGGCTGCTCTTGATCATCACTGCCCTCAGGCTGTCTGTTCTTACGTTTAGCTACGAAATTCACTGTGCTATATAGGTCCTCAATATTCGGTTGATCCTGCTCGGCCGTGGTCTTCGCCGACCAGTTAGTGTAGGGAGCCTCTTCATAGTTGTCCTTAGAAGTTTCTTGTGGTGATCTCCACTCCTTCTCTTTATCCATGGTTACATCTGTATTCGTGTTTGGTGATAGACCCGGAGGCATTGGAACTTTTGGGAGATTCATTTTTGATCTTGGTTTTGGTTGTGGAAATATCACTGTATATAAAACATCATCCGGGCTACTTACAGGGCTTTTGACGAAAGGTGGTGGATCTGGTAAGGAGATGTATCTGCGTGGTACTGTTGAACAGAGTCTATCTTGATTTATATTGACCGGAGGTAGCTTTTTAACCTTAGGCCTGTCCTGTGGTTTGGTTTTAGGCAAGGGTGGTGGTGGTGGAGGGGTTTGTTGAGAAGGAGTGGATGATGCCTTTTGGACATTCTGGTGTGTGAGAACCCCTTCAATGACCTTGTGTATTGGCTGCCCAGGTTTTTTAAGTGCAGGTGGGCAAGGTCTTTCTTGATTCTTGTTGCCTTGAAGTTTCATATTGACCTTAGTTTTGTCCCTGCCCTGTGTTTTGGGTTTTGGTAAAGGTGGTGGGGGTGGAATGGCTTGTGGAAGGGGTGTGGATGGTGGCAGCAGCTCTTGGAGACTCTTGTGCACGAGTGCCTCCTCTATGGCTTTGTGTATTTGCTGCCCGTGTTTGCATTGTAATGCTGGGCGCGGTCGATCTTGATTCACGCTGATTGGAGGAAGATTTTTCACCTTAGGCCGGTCCTGTGGTTTGCTTTTAGGCGAGGGGGGCTGGGACGCAAACTGTTGTGGAAGAGCGGTTGCTTGTGCCAGCAGTTCTTGGACACTCTGGTGCATGATGGCATCTTCAATGGCCCTCTTTATTTGTGACCCCTGTTTTGACAAGAAAATGAACTGACCCTCCCCAGTGTGACAGCGACGACCTGCTTCAATCATAATTCCCCCCTGAAAAAACAATAAATATTGAATAAATAGAGCAAATGTGAACTAATATTCAAAAGACTGAAGTAAGAAAAAAATATATATTTTTAAAAATCCTACACGTGCCATAATCCATAATATAATTTTACTACAAATATATACACACTACCATTCAAACATTTGGGGTCAGCATGAAAATGTTTTTTTTATTTTTTAAATTAATACTTTTATTCAGCAAGGACGTATTAAACTGATCAAAAGTAACAGTAAAGACATTTATACTGTTACAAAAATGTCCCTTTTCAAATAAATTATTTTAGTTTTTTTTTACTTTCTATTCATCAAAGCATCACGGTTTCCACAAACATATTAAGCAGCACGACTGTTTTCAACACTGATAATAATAAGAAGAAATGTTTCTTGAGCAGTAAATCAGCATATTAGAATGATTTCTGAAGGATCATGTGACACTGAAGACTGGAGTAATGATGCTGAAAATTTAGCTTTGCAATCAAAGGAATAAATGTAACTTTTTTAAATATATTAATACAGTATATTACTAATATGTATGTATGTATATATGTGTGTGTGTGTATATATACAGGTGCATCTCAATGAATTACTGAAATAAATTAACTTTTCCACGACATTCTAATTTATTGAGATGCACCTGTATATATATATATAATAAAAAATAATATATATATATATATATATATATACTGTATATATAATTTTGAATGTAAGTGTGTAGTGTATATATAGTTTTATATAAATTATTTTATATGAGCAGGCATGTAGAGTATAAGATGGCTGCATATTTTTATTCCTCGTGAAGCACCTTGACTTGGCCAAATCTCCTGAGGAGCCTGTAGGGCCAATGGTAGATGGCCTGCCCGGTCTTAAGATTCAGCAGACAAATAGCCTCTTTCTCAGAAGACAGCAGGTAAGACCCAGACATCCTGCACCTTTGAGATGCATCTGTGCTCTGCACGGTCACCTGGAACTGGCCTGCGGGGTGGAATTCATAAAAACATCAAACCGAAGTCTCTCTGGACAAACCCTCAATCGCTGGGGTCAGACCTCTTGAACAAAAGATATTTTACAGCGGTGGCCAAGAATTATGAAGCAGTGAAACTGATCACATGAATGGTTGGTCTTGAAACAGTCTTGATTCGTTAATATTAGAATATTAAACATTTTAAATAAATAAAAAGGCTGTATACCAAATTTTCCAAAAACATCTTCACATTTCTTGCATGATTACATACAACAGGGATTGAACAGTTTCTTGTATCACCCCTAAAGTTTTTTTTTTTAAATAATAATAATTTGGCTACACTACATTTTACAATACTTACATAGTATACTACTAACTAAACAAATAAACAGTACATAGGCATGAAATATTGATCTGAACTGAGAAATTACTATTTTTTTATTTTTATAGACCAAATAAAAGCTTCCACTCAGGGAAAAAAAAAGTCTATTAACAATCGGTCTAGTAAATAGAACACTGCAACAATTATAAATTAAATATTATTTTTAAATTGCAGTCCAAGTTTTGTTACATATGTTACATTAGTTACATATTTACCACATATGTACTATTATATATACATTAAATATATATATATACATTAAATATATATATATATATATATATATATGTGAATACCAAAGTCCTCCAAGTCCATATCATTTAATAAAAAAAAAACAATTGTAAGAATAAGAAAAATAAATGGTAAGAGGTGAATAAAACAATTTCAGTTTATTACAAACAAACAACTATCAAATGATTATCTACTAATTAAGATAAAGTGATGTAACAACAAACACTTGTTACTAAATGTACTAAGGATCCTTAGTTCCTAAAACTTTGAATACTTTTATGCCCAAACACATTTATTATCTGTGTGGCTCAAAAACACATTTTCAGATATATATGTTGAGTTGAATTACTGAAATAAATGAACTTTTCCACGACATTCTAATTTATTGAAATGCACCTGTATATAGTGACTGGAATGATTTTAAATGGGAATTTCCCAAGTTACTTTGTGTTCTAAAGCATTAATGTTATCAGTGTTACAAATCAGCTTGAGATGAACGGTTTCTCTAAGACTCGACTTCTAATCATTCACTAAAGAAAAACTTAACTTTGCAAAAGAGCATGTGTTATTTTAACACACTTCTGGGTGAGCACTGTAATACTAAGAAAAACTAGGTATGCGCTACCTAATATTTTTCCATGAGGAAGAAGATAGACCCCCAAAACCTACAGAAGCTGAAAAAACAAACCGTAAAATATGACGCAACACCAAGGAAGTCTGTCTGTATGAGTACAGAAAACCAACAATGACATTTTTTTTTAAATTAAAATAAGACAAAGAAAAAAAAAAAAAAGAACTTCGACTGAACACAAACTTGAAACTAAACACTATATATTCAATCAATATGACTATTTTTGTGCTCTTGTTCTTTTACACTTACGTATATGAAAGACCACAGACGTGTCTGACCTTAATAAACACTGAGTAATGGAAATGTACATCTGCACCAATAAGACACACCCTCTTGCTCAACTGCAACAAACAGTTTGGTAACACCTAATTTAACAGCAGATAATTGTTATTGTGTTCCTGAAACATCTTTGCTGGTAGAGAAGTGTATTTCAGAGCCCATTCTCACCTGCTCCCCAGGTGGTGTACAGTTCATTGTCAGCCAGTGCTGTGTATTTATCTTTCTTGGTATCTTCGGTTCTTTGGGTCTTCTAAAAATATAGGACAGTTGATAACAAGTGTACATTAGTAATTCCTCTTTTTTTATCGTATCATTCTTTAGAAGAAGAAGAAAAAAAAAAACATGAACAAACTTGTGCAATCACAGACTCAAAGGTGTGGTTATCAGCACTTCCTGTTTCGACTTAGCTGTTGTGTGAAACTGTACATCAAAAAATGAAGTCCTTCATAAATGTGTTGACTTTAGTCACTTTAGTAGTGGTAAAATGTCCTTCATTCTAATTATGACTTGTGTCATGAGGATGCAACTTGTATTATTCAATAAGCTTGTTTTACCAATGCTTTGTCATTTGCTTTCTGCTCTTTCTTGGCAGATGTTTCCTTTTTCGGCTGATTAGTTGATAACTAGTTTGGATATGACACAAAATGCAGTGTTAACTAGTTTATGGTATCAGACAATCTTGCTGTTGCTGGTTTTGGATATTAGAATGGATCAAAATGGACTGATAGGTTCTGGAAAAGAGTCTGGAATGGATCCAACATGATGGCAGAATTTAACAAGGCTAATGCTTTATTTTTTCATAAAATTACTTTTTAACATTCTTGTTCTTATCTGGCTTAGATTCTTGAAATATTTATTAACACACACACACACACACACACACATTAATTTAACTTTAACTTTAGCAGCAGCTCAAACAGTAGAGCAAAGGGAATGCCAAGGTCATGGGAATGATTCCCAGGGTATGCATGCATTGATTAAACGTATTCCCTGAATGCAATGTAAGTTGATTCAAATAAAAGTATCTGCCAAATATGGGTTATTCATAATGTCCATATCCATAATCCACATTTGGATTGCTTAGTTGGGGTTTAAAAGACACTTACTATTCAGTAATAATAATGATTTGACTGCACTTACACCATTGGATGAGAACAAAACTTGAACTGACTAGATCTGGATGATGACTGTTGTTTTCTGTAGAGCTGCTTTATAGCTTAAACAAATAGGTTCAAATTTAATTAAAGAATTTTGCAACTTTGAAACTAAACTGATTCAAGCTGAATGACGACACTGCTGTCTTCTGTAGAGCTGCTTATAGTTGAATTGAACTTGTTGAATTTTAGTTATTGAACTGAACAAAACCTACACTGAATTACTCTTCGAGCAGAATAATGACACTATTGTCTTTTTTAGAGCTGTTTTACAGCGGAATTTGGAGTTGTCTTATATTTGATGAAATTTGGATCATTGATTCGGTTATTTTCCTGTTCATTGCTGCAAACCTGTATTGTGTAAAGCACAATATAAATAAAGCTGACTTGACTTGTTGGAAGAACACATCCTACTTTGCAATATCAACTAACCTCCATACCTGAAATGCTAGCTGGCACAGAACAGTCATCCAGTCCTCCTGGGTGGGAGCAGCGATGGTGTAGGTGCATGAGGTGGTGTTTAAAAAGAAGGCAGAGCAATCTGTGGGACAGCTTTCTCCTGGGGCTGGAGTGATGCTCAGACAGTCTGTCAGCCGGATCACCCGTTTGTCTGTCTTCCTGAGCCCTGAAGGCCTCGCAGCGGCGAACCCCATCAGCCCCCCTCTATCACGCATGTCATACAGCTCCATACGGCCGATCCCTGCAGAGCTGGGCTCGAACAGAATCAGCCAGGATTTCCGCCATATCTTCTGCAGGAACAAGGGGTGACGTTAGTTTTGAAGCAACAACAGAGCAAAGAAAATGAATTATTTGGCGCATAACTCAGAAGAGTTTAACATCAAACTCTCTGGTTCAGTACTCCTCCACTGGGACCGGTTAGATTTTTGGGAGAGCATGCCGGAGGGAGCAGAAGTTCTGAAACGATTCTTCGTTTTATCTCCCATGCATGATTCATGGCCGTTAAATGCTACCATGAAGATGGAAGCACCTCAGGTGGTTAACCAGCTGCCGTTACCCTTCTGTATTAATAATGTACAGTTGAAGATTTCTGACCACCTATAATTCCCAAGGCTTGTTGTAAATAAAGGAATGTTTTAATACTGTTATAACTGTGATTATCAATGGTATGTCCCACATTTTTCCTTCCAAAAATACCATTCCTTCCTCAATAAATTCTAATTACATTACAGGGATAGTTCATATGAAAATTCTGTCACCATTCACTCAGCCTCATGTCATTCTAAACCTGTATGACTTTTTTCTTCTGCGGAACACAAATAATAATTTGAAGAACATTGGTAACCAAACATCATTGGAGCCCACTGGCTTCCATTGTATGTAAAATAAAAAAAAGCAACACTGATATTTCTCAAAATATCTTTGTTCCAACCTCATACAGGTTTTGAACGACATGAAGGCAAGAGAAAATTAAGACCTGGTGAATCTTTAAATCACAAATAAACTTCATTTTAATATCCTGCAAATATATGCATGCATTTGTCTGATATTTTAAGACAGTTCCCCCACAAGTTGATCCTATGACGTGGCTAATAAACACTCAGGAAGTTGAGCAGGAAACAGTATAAAACATACTATTAATATAAGCAATATAAAAGACCTAAGAACTAGCACATGAAATAGTAGTGCTAGTACTAGAATTAAATAATATACTGAAAAAAATATGTAAAAATTCCATCTTGAATTAAGTGTAAAATTATCATTTTCAGTGAATAACCTCACCTTCCCAAACTTGACGCCCTGCAAAAAGAGCAGACCCTCTTTAGAGATTACATCCATTGTGCTTGTTTGCCTCTAAGTGCTCCAGTTCCTCTATCTTCTACAGAAGCTGACAAAAGAGAAAGAGAGAGAGAGAGAGAGAGAGAGAGAAACGGCGTGTGATGCTAAACCTGATATTAAGCAAATGTTTCCATGAGGTTGAGGGGCCACGTCATTCACCAGCAAGTGGCTAAAAATGGTCCCCACTGGTTTCCTCGAACCTTGAAAACTTTATATTGATGTGTCTCTTTAACAATCACTTAAGCTTAGTTGTAAACAGGACATGGCAAAGAGACATAACCAGAGATACAGTCTCAGAGAATAATTTTATTGCATTTGGTTTCATAAAGTAAAGAGGGTGCATGAGGTGACCATTACTTACACTGGATGTGTAGCAAATAAACAATTTAACTGTCAAAAACATAACTGTCCTAAAACAAATAACTCAGCTGTTACATTACATGACAACATCATTATGAAGCAAAACCTACAGAAAACTCTAGTAAAACCTAACTTTAATATAGTTTTTTTCTTACGCAAAGTTTTTTGACTGTATTTTGCAACAAAAAAAAGATAGTTTCACTGATAAAAAAAAAAAAAGTGGAGTTCCAAGAATAATGCATTTTGCACAAAATGACATCGGACATGATACAGGAGCCTCTCTCATGGAAAGATTTGATGACAAAGTAGCAGACAGCATTAAAAATCCATGGAGCTGCTGGCCAGATAGTCCTTGCGGCCAATGTTGGTGACCTGTTTTGTCTGCATGGCCTCCAGTTTGGGACAGTCTGTGATCCTGTGGCCCAAACCACCACAAAATGTACAGCCTCTCTCTCCTAGGATTGAAAAAAGCAATCAATCAATAAAAATGTTATAAAATGTTTTATCTTACAATTTTGAGAGCTGCAGATCCTCTTTGCACAACCAGGCAGATGTTGCAATAATTTTGGGCATGCGCTCAACTGGCTATAGAAGCTTGTTTCAGCAATAAGTGTATCATTTGTACTAGGGATGCACCGATATGAAAATTTTGTCCGATACCGATAACCGATAATCCTTTATTTTTGAAAGCCGATAACCGCGCATCTGAAGTGTCTCTGAAGGAAATAATGCATTATTTATCGGCTTTAAGATATCGGCCAAATTTTCTTATTGGGCCGATACCGATAACAGAAAAAATGAGCATTTATCGGCCGATACCGATATGGTGGCCGATATATCGTGCATCCCTAATTTGTACCTCCAATATCCAGCATCATCTCGTCTCCCATTTGGAGAACCTGCAGCACAGGAGGAACCTTCTGCTTGGCTTCAACCAACAGAGCTTTCAGATCCATTAGTACAGACTCATCTACGAAAAAAGGATTTTGATGCGCAATTACATCTATGTTCTCTGAAATTATAATTCACTGTGTGTGGTAATTTAATCTCGGAAGGAGGAACAAGAAATGAAAACAGACAGAGAGACACCAAAGATCAATCTATATATATATATATATATATATATATATATAAATATATATATATATATATATCTATAAATATCTATATATCTATATATCTATATAAAAAACTTACCACATCCTTTGTTGATAAATGTTGTGGCTACTCCAGTTTTTCCGGATCGACCTGTTCTGCCTATTCTGTGGACTGTGGAATAAACATGTTATATACATTTCAAACATACATACACACATACAGTGCCACTTGAAAGTTCGTGAACCCCTTGCAGAATCTGTGAAAATGTGAGTAATTTTAACAAAATAAGGGAGATCATACAAAATCCATGTTATTTTTTATTTAGTACTGTCCCGAGTAAAATATTTTACATAAAAGATGTTTCCATTTAGTCCACAAGGCAAAAAAATAGCTGAAATTATTAAAATAACAGTATCTTCTGTTGCTTCTGACGGGCAGTACTAAATGGAAAAAATATATATTACTACAAAATAAGAAAAATTTGGACGACATCATCCTGTTCAAAAGTTTTCTCTTAATGCATCGTGTTTCCTAAAAATTACTCACATTTTCACAGATTCTACAAGGGGTTCACAAACTTTCAAGTGGCACTGTATGTATATATATATATATATATATGTGTGTGTGTGTGTGTGTGTGTGTATGTATATATATATATATGTGTGTGTGTGTGTGTGTGTGTATGTATATATATATATATATATATATATATATATGTGTGTGTGTGTGTGTGTGTATGTATATATATATATTACACATACATACACACACACACATATATACACACTACCAGTCAAAAGTTTTTGAACAGTAAGATTTTTAATGTTTTTTAAAGAATTCTCTTCTGCTCACCAAGCCTGCATTTATTTGATCCAAAATACAGCAAAAGCAGTAATATTGTGAACTATTTTTACTATTTAAAATAACTGCTTTCTATTTGAATATATTTTAAAAAAAATATTTATTCCTGTGATTTCAAAGCTGATTTTTTTAGCATCATTACTCCAGTCTCCAATCTACTCAGTGTCACATGATCCTTCAGAAATCATTCTAATAATCTGATTTGCTGCTCAAAAAAACATTTTATTATTATTATTATTATGTTGACAACAGCGGAGTAGAATTTTTCAGGTTTCTTTTATTTTGGATCAGTAAATGCAGGCTTAGTGAGCAAAAGAGAATTCTTAAAAAAAACGTTTAAAATCTTACTGTTAAAAAACTTTTGACTGGTAGTGTGTGTATGTGCAAACCAAGTGGTAACCTAGTAAGCATATATATGCAAATCAAGTGGCTTCTGAAGTTAAATTAAGGTGGAGCTTTTCTCAGAACTAACTTCACTTTCTGATCCATTTTTGCAACAACATTTAACCAGTTGGCTTCAAAGTTAAAGTTGGTTTAGAGGTTGCATAAACTTCTGTCAGATGTTTTGCCTTGTACTATTGTTACTTAAATTAAACTTTTTGATATTTTCATTTTAATAGTGGTTTCTAAATACTTTTTGAACTGTCTAGCAATTAAATTGTTAATCTAATTACATGTGTAAATTAATTAATCTAATAAATCAAATCAATTTGAGTCATTATTGTTAAATGGGAAAAAAAACTATGAAATGATACTTGTTAAATCGACAGCCCTATCTGTAAAATGTTATTGCTATTTAAAAGATTGTATTTACTTTTAATGTAATTTATGCTTGTGATGAATTTTCAGCAGTCATTACTCCAGTCTTCAGTGTCACATGATCCTTCAGAAATCATTTTAATATGCTGATTTGGTGCTCAAGTAACATTTCTTGCTATGCTGAAATGTTGAAAACAGTCATGCTGCTTAATACTTTTGATGACTAGAAAGCTCAAAGCTTATTTCAAATAGAACTCTTTTGTAGCATTATAAAGACACTTTTTATAATTTTTTATGTGACCCGCTGAATGATAGTCAGAAATAAATAAATCTTACTGAACCGCAAACATTTGAAAGGTAGTGTATACAAGCCAATAAGCTTTAATGATAAACCAATAATGTCAAAAAACAATTATATGAACACCTACCATAGTTCTCAATCTCTTCGGGCATGTCATAATTGACAACATGCTGGATAGCTGGAAAATCCAGACCCTTCGAAGCAACATCAGTAGCCACTAAAACATCTTTCTTTTCCTCTTTGAATGCCTCAATGGCTTTCGTTCTCTCTTCCTGGTCTGAAAAGCACACAAAGTTTATTGAGGTAAATGTGGCTGAACTGTACGAGCTGCTTACCTTTGTGCTGAACAGTCACATTCATAACTATTATATATTTTAGGTGACACGAGCAGCAGTATTTAGTGTATGATCAGGGTGAAGTAAAGCCACAGACACTTTGCTGCTTTGAGTGTAAGCGAGATCAAAACTTCGGACATAGTTTGAACACTGGTTTAGTGCTATGATAGGAGCCACAACGCAGCAGAAGCTGACACCCAGTGGAGAGCAGCTGTAGCTGCGGGAAACAGCACGCATTAAACCTGATTGATGGTGCTTGTGCTACAAGCAGATTGAGATGGTTGATGTCCTACCTTTTCCACCGTGAATAGCCACCGCCTCCACACCTTTCAGCAGAAGATACTCGTGTATGGCATCTACATCTGCTTTCTTCTCAGCGAATATTAATACCTAAAAACCAATATGGGAAGTGTGATTGTTAGAAGAGATTATGTAGGGTTCTCAGATGTGGTTTAAAAAGAGCAAGAAGCTACGTACCGGCGGTGGGGTCTTCTGGAGACACTCCAGGAGATAAACCATTTTGGCCTCTTCTTTGACATATTCCACTTCCTAAAAGTGACAGGATGTATACAAGCAAAACTTTCTGTTCTGATTTAGTAGTATACAATATCGTGCAAAAGTTTGGGGTTGGTTTAGATTTTTTTGTCTTTGACATATTCCACTTCCTAAAAGTGACAGGATGTATACAAGTAAAACTTTCTGTTCTGATTTAGTAGTATACAATATCGTGCAAAAGTTTGGGGTTGGTTTAGATTTTTTTGTTTTTGAAAGTCTCTTATGCTCATCATGGCTGCATTGATTTGACCAAAAATACGCTAAAAACAGTAATATTGTGAAATATTAATACTATTTAAAATAACGGTTTTCTGTTTTATAATTGTTTTTTTTTATGTAACATGGAAAAGCTGAATTTTCAGCATCATTACTCCAGTCTTCAGTGTCACATGATCTAGAAACATTCTAATATGCTGCTCAAAAACATTCATTTAAGTTGTGCTGCTTTATATTTTTGTGGAAACCGGGAATCGTTTTTTCAGGATTTTTATTTAATAGAAATAAACAATAGAATAAACATAAATGTAAATATAATAAATAAATATAATATATAATAAATATCTTACTACTGCATTTGATCAATTTATTGCAACTATGCTGAATAAAATGCATAAAAAATAGATATCTTACTGACCCCAAGCTTTTGAAACAGTAGTGTATGTTTCACAATACTCGAAAAATCCACCTTGGCAAAACTCACAAAACAACTAGAAGGATCGAATGGAACATGAGGAAAGAATAATGCTGGGCCTTGCATGAATCTTAATATCTCACCTGGATGACATCCAAGCTTGCAGCTCCAGCTCTGCCCACATTAATGGTGATAGGTTTCACTAAAGCACTTTTGGCAAAGTTCTGAATCTTCTTGGGCATAGTGGCACTGAAAAGCAGTGTTTGTCTCTGACCCTAAAGCAAAAAAAGCACTCTGGTCATAAAAAATAAAATAAAAAATCATTCATTACTTCTAAAATACTATTATTCTAGCTCTAAAACACTACATTTTCAGGAAAACACTGAAAAAAGGGGGTAACATTTTACTATATTTACTGACTAAATGCTCTATTATTGGATAACCTAAACAGTATCATGAGATGTGCATAAAAGTACCTTAAAGTAAGAGAAGATGGTCCTGATGTCCTCCTCAAAACCCATGTCAATCATCCTGTCAGCCTCGTCCAGAGCCAGATAGCGGCAGATATCCAGACTCACCATCTTCTTGTTCAGCAGGTCCATCAGTCTGCCTGGAGTGGCCACCATCATGTGCACCCCGCTACGATCACACAATCATTTGCAAGTTTATAAGGGATTTCTAAAGCAATCAATCAGCATACAAATAAAGACCAAGTACAATGTCCCAGTCATTTTTGTCACAACGTGGAAATGTAAACACTAAATTTAAACAAAGTGACTTACCGTTTTACCACCTCCATCTGTTCTTTGACAGACATGCCCCCAATACACAGGGCACAGCGCAACTGAAGAGCCCCTTCATCCTCTAGGAGTTTACAGTAGTATTCAATGATACCATGTGTCTGTCTCGCCAGCTCTCTCTACAGATGGAGAGAAAGACACACAATAAATAAATGACCATACTGTTGCTGTCTGGTGCCTGTACTGTCTGCCTCCTGACTTATGATTTATATAATGAAATATGGTGAAATAGTTTTGTTACACATAGGTAATCTGCTTCTCATTTTTCTGCTGTATTTCGGGCAGATGACACAGGATGTGCCAGAGACAGAGTAGGCTTACAGAAGGGCAGATGATGAGGCCATAGGGTCCCTCTCTCTTACAGAAGGGTAGCCGTTTCTCCTGCTCCAGACAAAACATAATGATGGGCAGCGTGAAAACCAGAGTTTTCCCTGAGCCGGTGAAAGCAATGCCAATCATGTCCCTGCCAGAGAGACTAAACAAACAAATTTAAATAAATAAACAATATTAATTTTAAAAGAAAAAATAAATAAATATATATACATACATACATATACATACATATACATACACACACACACATATGATTGCATCATATAATAATTGCTGTTAATAGTGTTCATCGTCTGTTTGATAACGTATTTAATTAATTTTTCTGTCCATTTCTGCCATATGTACATTAACTGACAGTCACCACTGATAATCTACTACTAAATATTGTAGAAACTTAATTTGCTGTAAAGTTGCTTTGCAACGATTTGTATCGTGAAAAGCGCTGTACAAATAAACTTGAATTGAATATATAAATATATATAATTTATTATCTATTAACATTAACATTTTATTACCTAATAAATTCTAACGATTTATATATGGGTCAAAGACATTAAGAGGTCCGCATCAAAATACATTTACAAAAGTGATTTTATGTCCATAGAAAGCACATTAAATGTAAGTAAAGTGTCTACTTTTAAGGTTTCAAATAAGTTTTTGGAGAATAAAATGTCCAAATTTGGTTGACTGTAACACAATATTTATGTAAAAATTCAAACAACATGCTTATTCTGACGTGTACATATTAAAATATATAAAAGAATAAGGGAGCATATTCAATTTTATTGTGTTTTAAATTAGTAAAAAATTATTACTGACAAATGGGCAAAACCTAGGATAGTGGCAAATTTAAAAAATGTAAAATTACAACAAATTAGTATTTGGGGTGAAAGTAATTAGTCTTTTAATATGTCATAAATTGATTGTTGTAAATATGAATGGCAAGATTGTTACACTGAATGACATTTTAGTGGGTCTCTTCTGTAAATCAGGGGAAAATGTATGATATTTATTTTTTGCTCAGAAAAACAAACTAAATTGAAATTAAATTAAACAGAATTTTTTTAAATTTATTTTGGGAAAAACAACAACAATTTAAAGCAGTATTACATTTATTGTTTTTATGCTTAAACCCCTTTTCGTCTTTGACCCATATACAGTATCATACATATATCACAGTAATATGAGAATATGAAAATGATTAAATACTTTTATTAAAATTCAAGATATGCGTTTTATTAATTTACACATTTTTTAAAGAACAAAAAGCTATAACCATCTGACCACCTGACGCTGTATGATAATGCCTGAATATTGGCCCAAGCGAAACCATGCCATGGCCTTGCGACTCACGTGGTTGGTATTCCCTGAATCTGAATGGGTGTCGGGTGAATGATTCCTTTTTTCTTCAGTCCTTTAAGGATGGCTGCAAAGACCATTAAAGTTGAGAGCGTGCCATTAGTGTGAAGCTGTGAGTGAGGTGCTGCATGTAAAAGAGGAGAGATGGATCTTACCCTGAGGAAACTTCATCTCTCTGAAGCTCTTAATGGGTGGTGGAATGCCTTCACCTTCAACAAGAATGTGGTACTTCTTCCGTACACGTTCATGCCGCGCTGCTGGCATGCCATGAATGTAACGTGGCGCTTTCCAGCTGAAGAGAAAATCAGAAATTGATTGCTGTTGTCTTTATTTGTGAAAAACCCACAACTGATCTGACAAATGAGAGTTAAACAAAGGAGAGTTAAAGGCAGCTCACCTTGTTTTTATTGGGTCTTCATATGTGATACCTTTGGCCATTTCCTTCACAGACATTAGAGCTGATAAAGATATGGAAAGATGCATGTTTATGATTTTATGAAATACTTCTGACCTATAAATTTAAGAACTTGGTAAATTATTCTGTTTTTGCTTACCTCTGCCTTCGGCCACGCTCTCCAGAATCTTTTCTTCCTCTTTCAATTGTTTCTCCTTGGCAGACTCCTTTCGAGCTACAATTATTAATGTACAATTTCAAAATAAATAACAAATGGGAAAAAAAATACATACCCGAGACCACTCAAGAAAAATTTATAAATTTTTTCTTTACAAAAATATAATTTTGCTTATTTGATAAGTAGCCTAGAAATAGTGCAGAATCTTCAACAATTGTTCATTTACATCTCAGAATTTCTTTCTTGATAATTCCTCAATGTACTAGAACTTTATGTATTTTCAGGTTTAAATTACATTTTGAATCCTAGATTTTTCACACATAGGTTAGACAAACTATACAACTGTATTCATGTGATAAACGCCTCTAAAGGTTACTTCCTAAGAAATACTCAACTTACAAATATTCATAACTGAAAATCAAAATGACTGATGCTTCAGAGACAATTGAGTTCGTTTCCATTACTGTCCAAACACTTTTATGAAGTTCTACTAGTCCAGTGGTTCTCAACCAAGGGGCCTCAGCAAATTTTCAAGGGGGCTGTAGTATGACTTCAAATTATTTGCATGAATATATTATTAATGTAATAATATATAATAATCTTAATGAACTTAAACTTGCTAAAAAATACAATCAAGATGTCAACCTAAATCATATGTCTTTTTTCGCCTCAATAACTGTTGAATGTATGTAAATAAATGTTTTTTTGGGAAACATCTAGAATCATACAATGAATTGTGATTGCTTAATTGACCTATATTGACACTCTGATTGAGACCCACTGCATTAGACAGTAAATAAGTAATGAGGAACACACCTTCAGCTTTTTTTCTGAATTCTTTTATTTTTTCAGAATTCAGGATCTTTCACTTCCGATGTAACAATTAAACCAGAAATTATGACAGCTGTAATGATCTCTTTTCCGGACATTTATACACAAAACTAAATTGGAAAACGAACAGTGCACCTTTTTCTTCTGTTTGTGCCGTGCCCGTTTTGCAGCCTTGGCACTGTTGACAGGCTTGGGCTCTGTGCTGTTGATGAAGTCCAGGAGTTCGTTCACGTCTCGATGGTCTATGGCACTCGGTGCCGCCGGATCTAGATCCTGCCTCTGAGGAAGTTCCTCTTTACGGCGGGTCAGCCTGGACCGAAGCTTCTCCCTGATCTCAGCATAGTTCCGACTGGTGGGGGCGGCCGGGGGCTGTACAGAGGAAATCAAATAATTGTAGTTATGGTAGACAAAACGCAAACATAATGTGTAGTGCAATGACTAAACATTAAAGAAGGAACATTAGGACAGGGTTTCTGCAGGTTTATGGAAGTAAACAGAAAGAAAAGTAAGAGTTTAAGGCCTTTTTAAGACCAAGTAAAGAAAATTTAGGAAATAAATTGCAGGGAACACATTACGTCAATATGTTCTCAAAATATAAATGTCTAGGGAGCACAAAATTAATTGTACTAGCAAAATGTCTTTGTTGTTATAAAAGTTTTAAAATACAACCTCATTTACTTTTTCATTCATTTCACAAATATGGCTTAAAAGAACACTCCACTATTTTTGAAAATAGGCTAATTTTCCAACTCCCCTAGAGTTAAACAGTTGAGTTGTACCGTTTTTTAATCCATTCAGCCGATCTTCGGTGTGGCGGTAGTACTTTTAGCTGTAGCTTAGCATAGATCATTGAATCTGATTAGACCGTTAGCATCTCGCTCAAAAATAACCAAAGAGTTTCTATATTTTTCCTATTTAAAACTTGACTCTTCTGTAGTTACATCGTGTACTAAGACCGACGGAAAATTAAAAGTTGCTATTTTCTAGGCCAATATGGCTAGGAACTATACTCTCATTCCGGCATAATAATCAAGGAACTTTGCTGCCGTACCATGGGTGCAGCAGGCGCAATGATATTACGCAGCGCCTGAAAATAGGCTAACTTCCGTCAACATAACCAACGTGACCACCTGCTTGCACAGGGAGCGTGCTGGGGAATATTTTCAGGCGCTGCGTAATATCATTGCGCCTGCTAAAGTAGTTCCGAGCCATATCGGCCTAGAAAATCGCAACTTTTCATTTTCCGTCGGTCTTAGTACACGATGTAACTACAGAAGTGTCAAGTTTTAAATAGGAAAAATATCGAAACTCTTTGGTCATTTTTGAGTGAGATGCTAACGGTCAAATCAGATTCAATTATCTATGCTAAGCTACAGCTAAAAGTGCTGTAGCTCGACTGGAGAAAACGGTAAAACTCAACTGTTTAACTCCAGGGGAGTTGGAAAATTTGCCTATTTTCAAAAATAGTGGAGTGTTCCTTCAAGGCTTGAATACCTCTGCTTCCAACCACTAGAATATGGATTTTTTTTTTTTCGGTACCTTATGATCACACTGCAAATTTAAAAATTCCTTTATCTCTTGACATTTTTATTTTATTGAATTTTAATTTTACCTTTATTTTACCAGGATAGTCCCATTGAGATGCAAAATCTCTTCTTCCAGGGCATCTTGGCATATAAGAGGTCTTTGTACTATAAAAACATCCTGTAAGTTTCAGAACTCAAAACTTTCTTGTTAGTCTAAAAACAGCTTATATTTAAGTCAATCTGCCAAAATGACAGGTTTTAGAATGTGCCATTTTATGATGTAATAGTGTGGCTAAACCCCGCCTCCACAGAAGAAGATCAACGCCTGCTTCTGCATCACTGCCGGGTTAGCCCCGCCCACCGATTCATGCATGTAGTGTACATAACAAGGGAGATAAACGCAGGTCTACACAGAAACCAAATGATAAAGATGCTCAGAAGAAAACAAGATGCTGTGCAGTGCCAAGTTGCCTTCCTTCTGATCCCGACATTAGGAAAGAGTGGATGAAATATTTTTAACGAAGTTCCAGACCGCGTCACTAAGAACTTGGTCCTTTGTTCACTTCATTTTACTGTGGATTTGTTTACAAACAAGACAATTCGACACAGGATTTTCAGAAAGATGATGCTGTGCCAAATATATTGGATCTGACAGTAATGTCGCTCCACACAAGTGTGAGTAGCTGTTTTTATTATGTGGTCACTATTGCTTTGTCTGTTATTACAGATCGTTTGATATGTACTTATGTGTTTATGAGTTTTTGACCTAAATCACAGCATTGTCTATCTATGAATGATGTAGGCTGTCAAACATACACAACTGTTAGCCAATCATAGCAGTGGGCGTTTACTTCCGAGTCTACAATCCACCACGCCTATTCAAATGGAACTTATTACTTAAATAGCCTATTACTTCTAAATTATGATGTTTTTAATGTAGAAATCTTGATAACTATATAAGTGGACCTCAGAGAACAGTACAAGATAATAAAAAAAGGCCCCATGACCCCTTTAAATCAAGAAACATTTGAAACAACCTTGTTTGCTGGGAAATTCATTAAAATGAAGTGAGTTGATTAAAACAAGAACAAATATCTTTTAGTGGGCTCAGACAAATGAAATTCATGTAAAGGGAGAACAAGATTTCATTCCTTATATTATCTTCTTTTAAGTATAAATTCACTTCATTTTGTTCAATTTCTCAAAAAACAAGACTACATATCTTCATTTTGTATCTCAAGTAAATATATCTTGATATAGGGATGCTGAGATATTTGTATTGGGAAACAAGACAAAACACTGAGGAAGATATTCATTGTTTGCAGTGCATGCAACATTTAATGCCATGACTTTATGAATTTAAGAATTTCTGCTCAGATTTAAGAACTTTTTAAGGTCTTCATTTGTGCAATGGCAAACTAAAACCTTTTTAAGGCCCACAGAAACCCTTTAAAAGAAAACATACCGCGTTGTGGCCAAAGAACTCGCAGTAGCAACAGTCACAGTATTTCCCGTCCTTCTGATTGGTGGAGGAAGCACAAGAGCTACGCTCCGAGCTACTGTCCTCATCATCTCCTTCTTCAAGCTCACAGGGTTGGGCGTGACACAAAGACCCGTTGGGCAACTTGTGCCCTTTACACGCTTGGTCCCTGTTTATACAGAACAACACAACTTAACGCACCGAAATATTAAGCAATAAAAACAACCGATGCTCACTGTAGGTCCACCGATGCTCACCTGCATGCCCCAGACGTTAGATGGCCAGCATTGGAGGAGGCTACAGAGCTGCCGTTACTGTGACCGTTGCATGGGTGACTGCACCCTAAGAGCGAGTTGCTGAGTTTGCTGTGTTGTGTGTTAACAGTGGGAATGTGGGAGTTCTTGCAGCCGCTGGGCTTGTGTAGGGCCACCGGACTGTCCGCCCCACTCGAGTGCTTAGCTGCAGGAGCGTGAATGTTTGGTACCAGCGGGGAGAAGGGAGCGTGCGAAGGCAGCCCCGAACTAGTGGAGTTGATGTGAACATGCTGACTGGAGTTTTGCTTGGGAGGCAGCAGCGAGGAATGCTGGGATGAGAGACCCGTAGGACTGTTGGGTGGCACTGACAGGTCTGCAGCTTGGTGGTGGTCATTTGGGTGGAACGCCTCACCTGTAGAAAATAGCATATTTTAATTCTTAGTTATTTAGTAGTTTAGGTGATGTCTATTTAGTTTCAAGTTTGCACATACTGTATCTTGGCAACAGGCCATTTTATCGGTCGCTTTGTTTCTATTTTTGTTGCATCCAGTGGTACAGCCCACTGAAACTTCATTGGTTCATCATCTCACCTTACAGTTTATTAAACATCGAAATGCTCTGATTGGATGTGACTGTCACAGCAACATTTCCTTTTTATTGTAGTCTGACACTTGTCACATTGGGACATAGTGTAAATTTAAAAGCTCATATAAGATGCATTTGGTTGAGCTATGCTGCACTAAAGCGCTTCATTGTAGGCCTACTACGGTGATTATCTCTTCAATGCAGAATATTAATAACTATGACTCTCATATACATAACCTTATAATGAGAACACTATTATAATAAAACACTGTGAATTTTTTGAGTTTGCCGTGTTTCGCTGCCGGATTACGGGCACTGTGCATAATTCTACACATTCAAGCAGGTTTCGCGATTATAAAGCGGGAAATTCCCGCAAACATTTATGCACTATAGCATGAATATAGCTATAAAATAATTTCCTTATTGTCCGGCTATTCCATTTTATTTATCCATGGCACAAGCATTTTTATATGTAGCTTAAGTAATGTTGTCCAATGACTTGTTTGCATTATTTAGGCTTTTTTTTTTTTCAAGGCAATAGATTTTTTTGGTAACACTTTACAAAGCAACGATTATTAAAGTCTCATTTGTTAATGCATTAATTAACATGAACTAACAGAGAGCAATTATTATTATTATTATTAAGTTAAACGTGAATCTACTAGTGTGTTTTAGCATTGCTGGTGCCATGCCATGAACCTGACCCCCACAGCAAACAGAACCGAACTGAACCGTGGCTCCAAAACCGCAATATGAACCGAACTGTGGCATTGGTATATAGTTGCACCTCTAATACATATTCTCCCACACCATCTCCTTCAGTCCTTCTACTGCAACACTGCGCTAAAATTAGAACAAGCACTTCAACCCCTTAATCTATTATCTTTCTATTCTATCAACAGAAACACTGAGATTAAAAACAACGTCTGACACTGTATATAAAATCAGCTAAACAAAGTGGTAAATTACATTTTGGTAACTCTTTCATTTGATAACATTAGATAATGCATAAAGTCTCATGAATTTTATTATTATGGACTTATTATATTTGATAAGAGTAAGAAATGTTTCTTGTGCACCGAATGCAAAAGGGATCATGTAACACTGAGGACTTGGAGAAATGACTGTAGAAAACTCAGCTTTGCATCACAGGAATAAATGACACTAAAATTGTATTAAAATAGAAAACAGTTATTTTTAATTGCAATAATATTTCACCGTATTATTGTTTTTACTGTAGTTTTGATCAAATAAATGCAGCCTTGGTAAGCATAAGAGAAATCTTTTAAAACCTCTTACCGACCCCAAACTTTTGAAAGGTAGTGTATACAATTACATTTTTCACATTTTAAGTTGTATTGTTGTATTGTAAGTTGTATAAAATAAAATGAGTAAATGTGTTATAAATGCACATGAATTAAAAATAGTATATTTATGAATGAATATTAACCTTAACATTAATAAATGCTGCAAAAAATGTTCTTCGTTGTTATTTCATAATACCTAATGTATTAACTGTTAAAAATTACAACCTAATATAAAGCTTTGCCCATATTTCATATTGTGGAATGAATTGTGTTCTTACCTGGAGGAGTTGGTCGTCGACACATTGTCTTGAAGTGCTTGGGGTTGGTCTTACATAGATCAGTGGAGGCAGACAGTGTCCCAGGAGAAGCCACATTGGAATTCTGGGATGCGGGATGACTGTAGGGACAGACTTTATTCCCGAATGTTTTGGCAGCCTTCCCGGGAGCGTCATGAGAAGATCTCTTCTCATGGCAAGCTGGTCCCACCGTTCCGCCTATCAGGACAAGAAATAACACAAGTCAGTCTGTCTTATTTCTCCAGCCAAATTCTATTAAATACTTCTTGTACATCTGTTAAAGAAAACCACTCAGAAGAATATAAGAAAAGTTTAATCATGTCTTGTATCAACCCTGCAGAGTTTTATTTTGCCACAATACTGTACATTATCCCAATTATTAAACAGCTAAACACCAAATAAATAAATAAATGAGCATGACATTGATTTGAGTTCATAATCGGAGGAGAAAGAAGAAATTATGGAGTGATATGAAAGCTGAAACTAGCACTGTTATGTAGAAAATCAAATGCCTGAGACGGTCAATTCACTGGTCATTATACAAAAATCTCAGGCCGCATAATGCTGCAACTGACGACTAGAATCACTGTGTAATGAAGCAAAAGAGACATACTTTGCGAAAGCGTAGCTGTGCTGTGGTTGCATTGAGATCCTCCATTAGAATGAGCCGAGTTCCACAGGCCAGACAGTTTGCGCGCGGAGAGGAAGGAGCTGGGGTCCCAATCCACCGAGCTATGCTCAGGATAACCATTCCCACAGCTCTGAGACTTACACGAGGACGAGTGGGACAGCAGCACCTGAGTAACAACACATTCATCTTTTAGACAAGTGACAAAAAAACACCTCAAACTGCACATCTACAGAAACTGTTAAGGATCTACAAGGTGCATGGAAAATTGTGGACATGTCAGTGCTATCAAATTTGTGTTGTTGTTGTTGTGTACACAGGATTGTCCTCAATTACATACTGAGCTTTCCGGTCAAAAGAAGAGGTTCCAGTGTTCTTCATCCAATGAAAGAATGGATGCAAACTTAACATCAGCAAACCTGAATGAACCATCTTCTGCAATTCTATTGCAATCTTCCAATAAAAATAAGCCCACCCAAAAAAATGGATCACTTGAAACAGTAACAACTTACAATTCTATGCATGTACAGTAGACCTAAAAATTATTTGGATACACACTTAGTAAATATATGAATGTCATTGCATTAGATAATAAAATATTAAAATGTTTAATTATTTAATAAAACATTTATTTCACCTTTATTTCGTTTTTAATGCATGCAATTTTATTAAAATCCATTAAATCTTTACGGAAGACAGCATAACAAAATAATTTACAAAAAAAGTTTGCTAGGTATGAAATTACGTAATGGGTGTATAAACTATTTTCACTCAAAAATTGCTAGTAAATTTCATTATTACAAAGAAATGGCAAGTAACACATTTAATTAAATGTGATATTTTAAGAAGAAATTCTGAAACTGTATTTTCTTGTACAATGCACTCCAATATTTTGGTTTTAAATACAACTTTGTAAAATCATTTGTTGAACACCAGTATGACCTTGAGGGGAATCAACTTCATATAGCCACTAAAAAATCACTGCGAAAAGTCACAAATTACCAAGAATGGTTTAGAAAAGCGAGGTTAGTTTTCAGAAAAACTTTAGCATGATTTGTTTACCACTCGGTTTGATATTTTGTATTAAATGAAATGAAATCTATAGAGTACAACTTATAAATTACAGATTATCAAGCGCAATTTATTTCTTCACACAAAATTCAACACAACATTCATCATATTCTGAAGTTATAAAGATATTTATTTTGTTTTGACTGTTTCTGTAAACAGTCCATAGTCCGTAAAATCTGAATTTCTATGAATGACCCCAGAGCTAATCTCAATTACTTGCGCAGTTTGCTCCTGAATCGTTCTCCTCTCCTCCTCTTCCACACTCTTCCTGCAGCTCTGGCAGATCCACAGCGGCACTTCACCCAACAGTGACTGGGAGAGCGAAGGCACGGCATCTGCCAGCTTGCGGCCTGGAACCTCCCTCAGCAGAGCCTGGGAGAGCGCAGGTACAGCCTCTGCCAGTTTGGACCCATGACTGGGGAGCCCGTTCACCTGGCCTGCCCCCCAGTCTTTAAACTCCCGATGGCACAGCAAGCAGCAGGTGTGCATGGACTGTGGGAAGAGAGAAAATTAATGATAATTAAAAAATAAATAAATAAATGAATAAGAACAGACTGACTAATTAAGCTATCTACATCCACAATATAAATATAAATAAATAAATAATTTGACTGAAATAACTATACATTTTCATAAATTCCAAGACTAAACGCTGGACACTTCATTTCCAGCGATATCGTTGACATGATTGCAAAGATATTATTTAAACTGAGCTGGATGTTGACATCACTGAATTCAATGATGAACTGTCTTTAACTGAAAAATGAGAGTTTACTATTGTCATTTTGCATTATTGACACTATTTTCCTAATTAATGCTGTTCAGTTGCTTTGTCACAATCTGTATTGTTAAAAGCGCTATATAAATAAAGGTGACTTGACTTGACTTGAAAAAAAAAATTTTAATTCCCTGATCTTTCCAGGTTTTTCAAGACCACAGGAACTGTGGATATAAGTGGTTCAGTGGTTGGTAGAAAAAATTAAATTAAAATTAAGTTAAATGAGTTCATGAATTACATTTTTGTTCATATTACCTTTCATTTTCTACAAGGAAATATTGTCATTTTGCATTATTGACACTATTTTCCTAATTAATGCTGTTCAGTTGCTTTGTCACAATCTGTATTGTTAAAAGCGCTATATAAATAAAGGTGACTTGACTTGACTTGACTTAAAAAAAAAAATTTTAATTCCCTGATCTTTCCAGGTTTTTCAAGACCACAGGAACTGTGGATATAAGTGGTTCAGTGGTTGGTAGAAAAAATTTAATTAAAATTAAGTTAAATGAGTTCATGAATTACATTTTGTTCACAATTTGTTCATATTACAATTTATTTTCTACAAGGAAATAAGCACTGCAGACATTAAATATTTGCCTGGTTATGTCTAAAGCTCATTTTAATTTGTTCTAGATCATTAGAGATCATTTTATGGTGCTTTTTAGAAGCCTGTCTGAAACCAGTGCATAAAAAAAAAAACTTTATACTGTCAAGTTAATGACTGACTGGTCAGGGGGGCAAGCTTTTTACAGCAGGAACTTAATAATTAAAGCACGATTCTTTGCAAGTGATTTGTTACATTGCAAAACAGAAATAAATGCACATAAATCACATCAGGACTATACATTTACTACACAGAGCTGTTCCAACAATAACATTTTTATAGAAAGGTTCGGCAAGACTACTGTAAGGCACCAAAACAAATACTAAACAGTGAGACACCACTGTACACCATCCAATCAGTGCAAAATCATGTTAAATACATCCGCTCAAAACGTATGTATTTGTGCTTTGCAAATGTAACATTTAGATGGTTTAAAGTATTAACAATCATATTAGCAGGGTGGTAACCATGAAAGGCTACCATAACTGAATCGCATGGCAATAGTGCACTTAATGCACAATAACCTGGCACATAGTAAATATGCCTCTAAAGTAATTTAATGCACAAACACGTGGTAATTATGTCAGAACATAAATTGACTCCATGGCGGGGTTAGCAGCACCGCGTTAGCCTGATCTCTACAGGAATAATTTAGTAGCCACAGCAGTAGACGACAGCAACACAGTTAGCTTTGTGCTTCACGTACTTTCGTTAAGCTTTCTTTGACCAGCTACTCATATACAATCAGTGTCGTATAAAACATTCAGATGTAAGGTACTGCGCTGCTTGGGGCTATTACAATGCTTTGAAGGCAATACATATATTTATTTATATCGTTGGCATAGGTGGTGAGCGAGCTAGTGCTGCTCCGCCCGTGTAGCTCGAGAGCAAGCGTAGTGATGGGAAATCCGACTCATTTCCGCGAAACGGTTCATTCGAACAGTTCTGTTCAAAGAGCCGGATCAAAAACCGATTCAGAGATTCTTTCACGTTCGGACGTAAATACGTCATCACGTCATCCCTGGCATCCCGGAGCGGCGTATTAAATGCATAGACCAGGGGTGCCCAAACTCGGTCCTGGAGGGCCGGTGTCCTGCAGAGTTTAGCTCCAGCTTGCCTCAACACACCTGCTGGGAAGTTTCTAGTATGCCTAGTAAGACCTTGATTAGCTTCAGGTTTTTTAGGTTAGGGTTGGAGCTAAACTCTGCAGGACACCGGCCCTCCAGGACCGAGTTTGGGCACCCCTGGCATAGACTGTCAAGCTTTTTTTGCTTTTAAGTCTTATTAATAAGCGTTTTGTGTAATTTCATGTGTACCATCTCAGTTCTTTTTAGACATAATTTAGCTCTTTAAATCAAATTCATGTATAACGTAAATATAATTTACATTGAGTTATACTAAACTCAATTTACACATTTCAGAAGGCATTTTATTAAAACGCCATTATGTTCGAGTAAACGCTTTTCATGAAAATAAATTGTTTTGTCGTAAACAAATTTCCAGCACGTTTTTGGTACCATTTTTGCTCATATAAATATAATACTTTTGTACATCAAAATGTTACTATCAGCTCACTTAAAGGCACAATATGGAAGATTTTTTATAAAAATATCCAAAAACCACTAGAACAGTGTTATATATTTTGCTGACTTGTACTTACACTATCCCAAATGTTTCGAAGAATGTTTAAATCCAGAGAAATAAGCAATTTTAACTAGTGACACGGACCGTGTCCATAGTGTCATTGTGTCGCCTGCAAATGATGTCATAACACCTCTTTTTGTTTTGTAGAAAACATGGAAACACCAAAGACGCTTTAATATGTTGTGCGTTTTCAGCCTCACCCTGCTTCATTCTACTATGTTAATAAATCATTAGCTCATCCATGAACATGATTTCTGCCCGAGTCCCGTCGGATTGCATCGGCTGTGGGGATGAAGACAACAACTCCCATGATTCCACACTCAGTTACAGCGTCATTAAACTACGCCTTTGCCTCTTTGTTTATTTTGAATACGCGCCCTCTAGCGGCGAATATTACATATTGTGCCTTTAAAGGGGTCATATGATGCGATTTAATTTTTTCCTTTCTCTTTAGAGTGTTACAAGCTCTTGGTGCATAAAGAAGATCTGTAAATTTGCGAAGACTAAAGTCTCAAATCCAAAGAGATATTCTTTATAAAAGTTAAG
>NW_015505387.1:271953-281240 GCF_001515645.1 Sinocyclocheilus grahami | reverse complement strand
GGCATCACAATATGGTAAGGGGCGTAACATTTCCGTCACACGCTTGAGGTATTCGGCCAATCACAACGCACTGGATAGCTGGCCAATCAGAGCACACCTCGCTTTTCAGACCGATGAGCTTTGTAAAAATGGACGTGTTTCAGAAAGGCGAGGCATAGAGGAGAAACAATAATGTACAGTATGTGGGAAATAACGTGGTTTTTTAACTTTAAACCACATAAACACATTTCATTACACCAAATACACAAAATAATGTTCTTTTTAGCAACATCATATGACCCCTTTAAGGGCTTCGTCTCATTACGAATACATGTCTGAAACGACTCTGTAATAAAGAGTCGAGTTGATAACCCTCGGCTCAGTGAGTAAGTCAGTTGTTTTGATTCGACAACTGTTCTGACAGATTCAGTCCGCTTCGTAAACGAATCCTTTGGACAGATTTTGGTGAACCGATTCACAAAAAGATCCGAGTCGTTCATGAATCGGACATCGCTCATCAGGCGCTACAAAACGCTAAATAAGCGCGAAAACACAAATAACTGCACGTGCAACAGAGCCCAAGAAAAAGCGTCCGTTAAAATCATTAAAGATCAAGTCGCTAACAGCGCGAACCGGCTCAAGGAGGTGTGTTGTTGGATGTACGTGTTAGCATTAGCTACCTGATTGGTCCTGCTCGCTCCTGCATCTCCTCCACCGCCAGCGCCGCCTCCTGCTGCCGCCGCTGCTGCTGCTGCTGCTGCTCCTGCATCGCTGGGCTTCTTCGACAGGCTCTGCTGCTGCTGTCCCGACACTAAATCCTTGGCCCCGACGCCCTGCTGCTTGCTTTTTTTTCTCGCCATCGCTTTAGTCCGTATTATGCCCGTCGGCTGGTCTCCAGGTTCGGTGTATAAACAGTTTCGGTTCTTGTAGGCAGTCGCGAATGCTCCTGTTCTTTCAGAAGGCAAGACAACAGTGAATATGGCGGAGGGCTGGCGCACACACACACACACACACACTCTCTCGAGTAGGTTCAGGGGTCACACTTACTGATGGCAAACGGCTTCAGTATGCTTGGGGAAAACCGAGGAATCCATGTTTAATGAGGGCAATATTTCCAGGTGACAAGAGTACAGTCGGTCAAACTACAGTAGCGCAGGATTGAAGGAGAAATATCAACAAAGTAAACACGTGCAGCTTTAATACATAATAAATACATGCAAATACTCTATTTGATTGGAGGCAACGCCGGTAAAATGATACGTTAAAATAAAATAAGCCTTTTTTTGCGGCCACGTTGTGTTTTTTCGAATATTTTATAAACATTTCAATTATTATTTATTTGTATTAATATTTAATTGTAATTAAATATTTTTTTTACATTGCATTTTTAAAGCTATCTGTAGCTTATACAAAACTAACTTTATTAAAACACAGTACACGTACATTACAATTTCTCACCATATATATATATTGTTTTTTTTTTTACTTAATTTTGGTTTCCATATCTTATATTTCTCTAGCTGTTTTCTTACATTATACATAATTTATCATGGGTGATTGTATGATAATAGATGCACCGTTGTATTAGTACACTTTCTTCAAACATTTATTAATATTGGTTTAAATATGTGTGATAATTTTTATAACCTCTTACACCCAAATAACTATATTTAACATAATACGGTGTTCCCTATATTATTATATTAGTTTGGTCTCTGACTTTCATATTGTCATTATGATATTTCACTGTCAGCATTTGTGACTGTTAATTTAGCAGTTAAAAAAAGACACTAATACTTAGGATTGTCTTTTTATTTTTAGAGTGAAGAAACAAACGAGTGGCTCATGATGAATACAGTGAATATTGAACATGATAGCTCAGACAAGGTGACAGTAGTAATACATAAAACATTTCAGTCTATTGAAACAATAGGATCGTTAGCTGTTACTGTAGTATTTGGCAGTGATTCAAATTTAAGGGATTGAAATGCATGCAGCACTAATTTTTAAGACTGCACTTCACAGAAAATGTTTCTTTTTAATTGTGGTCATATTTATTTCTTGCAGTTGTGTCTCATGTGTCTCATGAGCACCAATCATTGCTAAAGACCCATTTAAGTACTGGAAATATATGACTTGATCAGTTCTCAAACAACTCACCTGAAATTGTAAAACATTATTATTATTTATTTCTGAGATATCTGCTAGATTAAAACAATAGTCTGCCCATGACAAGGCCCTTTTTGGATGCATTAATTTTATAAAAACAGGAAACATTTGCTCTAAAAATTAGGATATTCTATGTTCGAATGCATATCAAGTTCATTCATTTACCCTACAAATCAAAATACTACATTTTCAGAGATCTGCTTCATTAAGAGGTTTAAAGACACCTTGATGTGTGAGTGAATTATGGTTTGGAGGCACGTCTTTGTTTCGTTCTGTGAAGTATGTTTCAGTCATGAAGATGTACATGAATAAAGGCAGTGAGGTCAGGAAGACAAGGTATCGTATGGGTTGAGCACATGTAAGTTGGCTTCAGGTCACTCTGAGTTTTGAGGTGTACCACACAGAGGAACACACTTCTGCCACTACAACCGCTGCACACTGACTCCCTTTGCTACTTGCTAGCACCAGGTTTAGTCCCAGTTACACATTCTTCTGTAAAAATCACATTCATCATATTTAGCGTTCTCCATCTTCACATTTCAAAATCCAACAATTCTTGTCAGTACTGAGTACCAAAAAACCCATGGCTATAAGCTGGAATACTTCTGAAGAAACCGGTCATAGGCGTCATAAATTGCTTGCCTAGAGGTGAACAATAATGGATGAAATTTAAATGTTAATACATATATTTCAAATTGATGAACCATACAGTTCATTCACTTGATAACAAGCAATGTGCAAAAAATGAACCAAATAATTAGCATTAGTAACTGTGCTGGTAAG
This sequence comes from Sinocyclocheilus grahami, assembly GCF_001515645.1. Classification (NCBI taxonomy): domain Eukaryota; kingdom Metazoa; phylum Chordata; class Actinopteri; order Cypriniformes; family Cyprinidae; genus Sinocyclocheilus; species Sinocyclocheilus grahami. The sequence continues at coordinate 278,309 of NW_015505387.1, read as the reverse complement.
ACGTCTCTTATACTCACCAAGACTGGTGCATTTATTTGAACAAAAATGCAGTAAAAACAATACAATTACAATTTAACTCTTTTCATTTTTATTCTATTTTTTAATTTATTTCCGTGATGCAAAGCTGAATTTTCAGCAGCCATTTCTCCAGTCATCAGTGTCCTTCAGAAATCATGCTGATTTGGTGCTCAAGAAGCATTTCTTAAGCATTTCAGTTTTAAATTGAAACACTTTATTTGAAATAGAAATCTTTCATATCATTAGAAGTCTTTACTGTCTTGACTGTCACGTTTGATCAATTAAATGCATCCTTGCTGAAAAAATTATGCAAAAGCACCATAAAGAATCATGATTGTAGTGCATATTATTTGTGTATGTTAAAGTTTTCTGAAGTCACAGCTTTTCATTGCATGGAAGAAAAAAAGTAAGCCGATTCATCTTTAGAACTTCTTTTGTGTTCTACATAAGAAAGTAAGTCATATAGGTTTGGAACCAAATGAGGGTGAGTAAATGATGACAGAAAATTAATTACACTTTGAACTCCATGAATATTTTTTTTTTCCTAAAGTCTGACTTACCGAAAAAGTCCTTGTTTGAAGAGATAGGCACTGATGTGGCCTCCTTTGAGGTAGCGAACCTCACAGCCAGGCCAGATTTCCTGTAAGCTGCGAACTCCAGTGCGTGGAACATAAGCGTCTTCCTTTGCCTGGACTATAATGATCAGACTGGGATCTACAGGCACTGGAGACAAATTATGCAAGACAGAGAGAGGATCAAACACAGGAACCCAATCCAAACCATGTCAACAAAACAAAACAGATTTGTACCTGAAAAATTGGCGATGTGTGTGCATTCGTCCATAACGCCCTTCATGAAGCAGAGAGACTCCCGCTGCAGCGACTGCCGCTGACCAGGCCCCCAGGTGATGTTTTTAGCATGTAGCATGTCCAAATGAGGCCTGCTGCTGCTCACAGCAGACAGCATCTGATCCAGCCCGTCTCTCTCTCTTCGGCCCATCAGTAGGGCAGAGTCTGAGGCGCGAGAGGAGCGCAGACCCATCTGGTGGTCCCTTTCTGGCGAGTGGAGGCCAAGAAGGTCATGGGTAAGATCCAGGTCAGACATACTGTCAAAGCTGCCTGGCGCATTTTTTACAAATTCCTGGCCCATCCAGAAAGAGTCTTTCTGAAAATCAAGGGTGTGTCAGGTAGTGCTTCGTTAAAAATGTTGCACTTTCAAAGTGAGTCATGTGATATATTACACAAGGAACAAATCATATATTCTTCTGTGATCTTTTGTGGTGTCTTTCATATTAAAAAAAAAAAAAAAATCTAAATCACAAGAAAACTAATTTTGCCTAGCTACAGAATAACACTCCTACCCCACAATACTCCAGCATACTGATGATTTCTTCCTCATAGACTGTGTGCGCCGCATACTGCTTTTCCAGTTCTCTCCAATTCACAGCTTGACTTAAAACACCCTGCAGAAAAGTAGATCAATTTCATTTCCTTTTAAAAAAGGAAATAATTTTAGGTAAATCAACCTGCAATACTTCAAACCATTCCCTTTTATTTTAGGTTTATGGAATCAATCTGATGTAAAGCCTGGTTGTTTATTCATGAATGAAAAATTGTAAATGTGAGTGACTGACACTTGGTGACGTCTATATTGCCATGTTCTGATGACACTGACACAGGAATGAAGACGTCAAGTTATTCACAGCTACAAAGTTCAGTAGCTGAGTGACTAATATTGCCTTTAAGTCTACATACCAGGGTTATTACAGTTTGCTAAAACTAAAACCATTAAAAACATGAACAACAAACTTGTATTATAAAATAATAAATGCTAACTGAAATAAAATATAAGAAAACGTTGTTGTTTTTTCAAGTAGTTGCCAAGGCAACATTGCTAATTTTCATTTAGTTTTAACTTGACGTACTAAATGAAATACAATTTATAAAACTATAGACAAAAACAACAAAAAAAAACATCAAGTCAAAAAAAACAACAAAATTATTAAAACGTTAAAAATCAAAAAGGAAAATATAAAATTAAATACTAAATCAAAATATTAATAAATCATTCTTAAAGCTTATAATAGTATCTAAATAACACTGCTACATCCTTTCACTTTCGTTATTTTTTTTGTTATTTTTCAACAAAATTATTAAAACGTTAAAAATCAAAAAGGAAAATATAAAATTAAATACTAAATCAAAATATATTAAAGCTTATAATAGTATCTAAATAACACTGCTACATCCTTTCACTTTCGTTAATTTTTTTTTTTTTTTTTTCTTTTCATTTTCTGACAAATATAAGCTCAAAAGTATGCTCTTCAGTGATAATGCCATAAAACTAAGGGCAAAGATATGTTAGATGCGTAATTGATGCTTTATCTATGTGTTTTATCATCACTTACATTCGTGTGCTGCCACAGAGCCTTGCATTTCATAAACTGCTAAATAAGCAGTATTTTCTAGAAAACAGTACATCTATTGTTCATTAAAAGTTCACAAAATGCAATCAATATTCACATTATAACTCAATTTTGACCACTGACTGACTGTTGATAAATCAGAGCTAAAAACAAGTTTGAGTTTCTCACTGGTAATTATGATTTTGTAGCATCTGTATATTTTGTTGTATTTTTTTATATTCTGTATACATCTTATAGCATCTTTCCAAGATATAATCAAATTAAACTAAACTATTCTTTTTTTTCTCCTTCTGATTGTATAAGTCTGGTCTGTCTCTTGTCCGTGTGATAATGTTTTGCAATTGTGAGTGAACCTGCTGTAACACAAGACAAATTTCAGACTTTGTCTGACAATAAAGATTAATTGTATCGTATTGTATAAATATGATCAATTCGAAATGAATTGTGGGCAACTTTAATACACCACAATATGTGACCCTGGACCACAAAACCAGTAATAAGCGTTAATTTTCCTAAATTGAGATTTATACAACACCTGAAAGCTGAATAAATAGTCTGTCAATATGGGGTGCTGTGTGTACATTAATGAGGAAAAAAAAATTAACAAATGATTTTAGCAAATGGCTGCAATATAACAAAGAGTGAAACATTTAAGGGGGTCTGAATACTTTCCGTACCCACTGTATGTCTAATATGATGCTAAAACTTAAATCTTACTGTGGTAAAAACACTTGAAGCAGTCGTCCAGGATAAACAAGGTATGAGTGGAATTGGTTTGGGCCAGTTTGTTACAGCTAATGACGCCATCTAGGAGGAAAATTAGTAAACAAATGATCAACAGATATTGGATATGTTAGAAAGGATATGGAACAGGTTCTTCTGAACACAGTTGATCGGAAACAACATGAACTAATTAAGTTAAATGTAAATTAGGATCACAAAACCTACATGTCCACCCATAGAAATGCCAGTCATGCCTAGAGGCCAGAAACCCTCTCGCTCCAGCCAGTGTAACAGTGCAGCAGACTCCAGGATCAGCGCCCCACCCATCACAAACAGGTCTGATACGTTCTTCAGACTGGAGCGACTGCATCAAAAACACAAATAATATACATCGTAAATATGCATGGTTCATTCTAATGCTCCATACCACAAAGACATGGACATCAATAGCTGCTGCCAGTAAACAAACACTCACAGCTGGTCTTTAGGTTTCCTGTATCCGTGTACGATGGAGAGTCAAGGAGGTGTCAGATAAGATCTAGTAATTCTTGATTTAGTTTAGGCTTTCAAAGGATATAATAAGGATTCTCCAACAGTAGAGATGCCATCCCTGATTCTTTAATCATTGGTCTGGCCATTAGTGTTCGTCTTCTCCAGAAAAACTGCAAAATAAAAAAATAAAGAAGATGCATCAAATTCAGATAAAATTCTAGATGATACTGATAAGCCAATAATTATTTTCAACTTATGGCCAGTAATTGATAAATTTTCACAATATTAAAAAACTATTACGGTACTATTTTGTCTAAATAATTTTAAAGGCGCTACAGCTGCTTTTAAGGCATCACTATATAATGTACAGTATTAAAAAATGAATATTCATTTTGAAACTTGCTGAAATTTAGCAGTGTATGAAATTATTACTGTTTTTAAAGGTTGTAGAAAAAAACAGCGAAAAACATTAACAAAATAAAAATCCAATATTGACTAATATTGATTAAAAAAAAAAAAACTCTATCAGCTGAACTATAATGTTGCTGATACCCTACTTTTCAAAAGTTTGGGGTTGTTAAGATGTTTTTGAAACTTTTGTGCATCCCTAAGAAAAATCCCAGTCCCAATCCCAGTTTTTGCTCACTCACATGGTCTCCTGTTCCAGCCAGGTGAATACAGACTGGTCTGTGCCTTTTCCATTTCTTAGGTACAATAAACTGGAATCTAGTGGGAAAGTTGAAACAAAATGTGTTCATTTGAAAGAACTTTGAATACAAGCCACACAATAAGTCACATTAATCCTTCATATTTGCATTTAGTGTTTGTGGGTGATTTGTTTTGGTTACCGGGCTTTGACGGACTCGGCTGGCAAGATGCCCGGAACAAAGTGCTCCAGTGGCGATATGAAATGACCGTTGTGAATTTTGCAATCTGTTTGATCTTCTACCTTTGGGCACATCGGTAAAACACAGTTAATGGGTTATAATGCAATTTTCAATTATGATGAGTAGGTGTTTAAAAAAAAAAAAGTAGATTTAGAAAACATACATACATACATACACCTTACCTTGTCAATAAATACTGGGTAGTCCCTCTGTACCAGATCCTTGCATCTTTCCCTGTTGCCAATAATCCTCCGGAACTCAAATATTCTGTATTATCAATCAATTAAATTAAATAATTAATAACATAATACAATCAAATAATATATTCTAAATAAATAATTAAATAATTATGTGCACTCAGTTTTTTTGTTCATGTCAAGCTGGTTGATAAAGGCATACCTGCCATTATGGAGATAAAACGTTTTATACATAATGTTTTTACACAAATTACTATGAATATTTTCCTCAGTACATTTTTTATACATGTTTTTTTTTTCCACATCAAACTATGGATTAGTCATTATCATGTGGCTAATTATGTAATATGCCACTGTCTGTACTCAAAACTACAAGTAATTTTTAAAGGGTTAGTTCACCCAAAAATGAAAATTAGCCTGTGTTTTACTCACCCTCAAAGCATCCTAGGTGTATGTGACTTTCTTCTTTCAGACGTATCCAATCCGAGTTATATAAAAAATTGTCCTGGCCCCTCAAAGCCTTTCAATGGGGGTAAGTGGGTGTTGGTGGTCAACAGTTCAAAAGACGTGAAAAAGTGCGTGCATCCATAATAAAACGTCCCTCAGACGGCTCCGGGGGGTGAATAAAGGCCTCCTGTAGCGAATCCATGTGTTTTTGTAAGATAAATATCCATATCTCAAACGTAATAAACACTTTTCTCTCACTTCCGCTTACTGTCATACGCGGAAGCCGTTCCGGCAGATGACGTAAGACGTATGCGTCGGGCATGCCTCTGAGAAATGCAGGAGCAAAGGAAACAAAATTTCCTTACTTCAGCAAAAGAAAACCAGTCTCCTCTTGGTTTATATCGAAATCCTCCGACATTTTTCTTTACAAATCCTTGTTTTGTGCTTCTAATTCATGAACTGCGTTTTGTTTTGTTCTCTCTCCGCGCTCTTCACTTATCACGCAACGCATACATCCTACGTCATCCGTCGGGACTGCTTCCGCGTACCACAATCAGCGGAAGTGAGAAAAAAAGTGTTTATTACATTTGAAATATGGATATTTATGGATTCGCTACAGGAGGCCTTTATTCACCCCCCGGAGCCGCATGAGGGACATTTTATTACGGATGCACGCACTTTATTTCACATCTTCTGAACTGTTGACAACCAACACCCGCTTACCCCCATTGAAAGGCTTGGAGGGGCCAGGACAATTTTTAATATACAGTATCTCACAGAAGTGAGTACACCCCTCACATTTTTGTAAATATTTTATTATATCTTTTCATGTGACAACACTGAAGAAATGACACTTTGCTACAATGTAAAGTAGTGTGTACAGCTTGTATAACAGTGTAAATTTTTTGTCCCCTCAAAATAACTCAACACAGCCATTAATGTCTAACCGCTGGCCACAAAAGTGAGTACACCCCTAAGTGAAAATGTCCAAATTGGGCCCAATTAGCCATTTTCTCTCCCCGGAGTCATGTGACTCAGTGTTAAAAGGTCTCAGGTGTGAATGGGGAGCAGGTGTGTTAAATTTGGTGTTATCCCTCTCTCATACTGGTCACTGGAAATTCAACATAGCACCTCATGGCAAAGAACTCTCTGAGGATCTGAAAAAAA
>NW_015505387.1:204646-271279 GCF_001515645.1 Sinocyclocheilus grahami | reverse complement strand
TACAGTATCTCACAGAAGTGAGTACACCCCTCACATTTTTGTAAATATTTTATTATATCTTTTCATGTGACAACACTGAAGAAATGACACTTTGCTACAATGTAAAGTAGTGTGTACAGCTTGTATAACAGTGTAAATTTTTTGTCCCCTCAAAATAACTCAACACAGCCATTAATGTCTCTGAAAGAAGAAAGTCACATACACCTAGGATGCTTTGAGTGTGAGTAAAACACAGGCTAATTTTCATTTTTGGGTGAACTAACCCTTTAAGTGTCCACATAATTTGCATATTCGTTTTATACTGTATATATTTGTTGGGTTTGGTCCTACATCCATATCTGTCGCCTTTGGAAGATTCTTTTGGTACAATAAACTTTAAAGTCCACCTTTAGATGAAATATGAACATAATACATCACACTCATACCACTGCTAATCATTATTGAAGCATCATTATTTAATCATGTCATAAGTGAAGTCGTTGAATATTCATTGTTTAATTATTTATTTTTGTAGTATACCTTTTCAGGTCCTCTGGCTTTCCCCATCCTTGGATAAAGAGTTTGGTGAGGAGAAGCCTTCTATACAGAACATCCAGCCGACTCAGACCCATTGACAAAAAAACATTCTTCTGCAAAGAACAAAATACACGAAATCAGAACTTGACACAAGTCATAATCCATCAGTCAGCAGCCTTATGGCTTTACACATTCCGACAAATAAGAACTGAGCAGCTGAGTGGGTTCAGGAGCACAACACTCACTTATAGGAAACTAACAAAGCTCCTGCTAGACAGTGCAAATGACAAATCTTTGGTAATCAAACTTTACAGGGCGCTGTAATTTCATTAGATTCTGAATGAGAAAAATAAGTTAGGTATTGGACCTCTCACTCATGATAGTACTGACTACTGAGTAACCCCTGGACAATTGACACTTCAATGAGTTCTTCTTCTTATTTTGACCTTAAAATGACTATCTGGTCCCTAAAAGAAGAACAGTGTGTAAACATCCCATACTGACCGTCTGTTGTAAATCTAATCAGCTGTCAGCGAGGACGCTGCAGTAGAGTTGTATATATAACGTTATGGTTTGACAAACTGCTGGTTTTTCCAAGCCCACCAAAGACTTTAAAACAAACTGCGTATGAATGAACGTACGGAAATAAGGATATACCTCAATCTAAAAGGGATGTGGGTGTCTCTGAAGAAACCGGATCAGTAAACATAACAAAGGGCGAATTCCAGGTTGATGCTGGTGTAGCGCCAACCGAGGGAGGGTTCACTCACTTCTTCTTCTACTACTTCTTCTTCTTCTTCTTCTGTGGGTTTATTGGCGAGTTGCATACCAGCTTTTAGGTGCATATCGCCACCTCCTGTGCTGGAGTGTGAAGTGATTTCAGTCTAGGTGTGTATTTTCAAATCTATATTCTGCTCTTAAGATCACCATTTTTAACGTATTTTAAAACAGCTTTTACCATTTTTCCGGATCCTTGATTTGTATTTAATACATTTCTTATTGTAAATTCTTTGCATCCCATGTTGTAGAGTTCTCTTTTTAATTCATTCCTTTCCTGCTCATACCTAGGACAAATTAATAACACGTTCTACTGTTTCCTTTACTTGGCATGTTTCACATAACCCTGTACTATGTTTACCTATTATATAAAGAGTCGAATTAAGTTTAGTATGTCCCATTCTTTATCTTGCTAAAATAACCTGATCTTCTCTACTGAAACTATATAGCCATTTACTTTTTCTAGTACTGTTATGTATATTATAAAGATGCCTTCCTGTAATACAAATATTCCACTTTCCTTGCCATTTTTGATTGCATGCTTCTTTAACTATACTTCCTGGTATATCAACATGTACCCAAACAAAATTCACTATTATTCCTGCTTGTCTTAGTCTATAATATATTCATTATTTCTATGAATATATCATTTCTAACTGACTGGAATGTTTGAAGACTAATAAGTGATGCCATTGAATCAGAACATATCAGAACTTTGTTAGGCGTTACTTCCTCTAGCCAACAGAGTGCCATCTGAATTGCTACCATTTCAGCAGTGTAAACTGAAGTTCCATCTGTTAATCTCCCAGTTTCCGACTTTAAACTCTGGAACATAACATGCTGCTCCAGTACAACCCGTCTCTGGGTTTCGTGAGCCATCTGTATATATTGGAAGAAATCCATAAGCTGTTCTGATATATTCTAATGCATAGTTCTTGATATCAAAGATGTTCTGTCCTTTTTTAATAATATCATGAATTTGTAAATCCACCTCTGTTTGCCTGAAAAACCGAGGAATTGGAGAAATTGTAACCATTGTTGAAAAAGTTATATTATTTATTGACATCTCTGAGGCCCACTCCTTTGCTTTCCAGGCAAAACTTGATCCAGCTAAGTTTGTTGTCTCCCAACTTTCCTCTAATATAGATGTTGATGTATTCAGTGGCACCAGTAGATGGTGGTGCAGTACAGGATCATTTAACGAATTAGAGTCGAGCTCTACAAATACTCCTAGTAGAACTCTCCAGGATTTTGTTCAGATTTTCTAGTGTCATTTTAAACCAATACTGTAGATCCTAACATGATTAACATGATTTCTTCATTGCTCCAGATGCAGTTTCCCACCCCATCGCTTTACGTTTAAGAAAATCTTTATATATTTATAGTTATAAAACAATTTAATTCAGGAATAGATTTACTTCGTCATTTTGTATGCTATATTTAAAGATTTAGCCGGTTTTATCTCGAGCATCACTGCAGAGCAGAGTTCAACTTTGGTTTAATAACATAATTAAACATTTGAAACAATGGTACTTGAATTAGGGGAACTTCTCTGTCCTCTAAGATGATTTTAAATTTTAAAAAATGCTCTAAAAAGAGCTTCTTCTCTTTTTTTTTTAAAGATTCAAGTAGTCAAAAGTGCCCCCATAGGTAATTCATTGAAATATATTTGCTCACAGTGTCTGTTATAGGTGGATCCATAAATATTTGAACATTTCCAGTTAGTGTCAGCGAAACTGAAAATGAATAAAATAAATGCACACGGAATAGCATTGCAATTACACGCAGGCTTCGCCCACGTCCCGCCTACAATCAATAGTGCAATGTTTTGCCAGGTTATGAATTAAGCACTGCGTATTTATTCACATGCTGTTCACTCATTGAACTAACTAGCTGCTAATTTTGCCTGCATTGGTGTCTTGAAAAAGTTACTTTAGTGTAAATTCATTTGTATTCAATCTCATATCAAAATAACTGGGTTGTTTTGATGAAGCCACTTCTGCTGCATTACAGTCGGGTTGTTTTGACCGCAGTAGGCTTCTAGTTTGTGAGTTTATCATGGTTCGCTGGGTGCCGAATGGAGGCGCGACATATTGGTCAGGTCACCGAAGATACTAATAGTGGAGAAATAATTAGCTCTTTTAATAGTTTTTTATCTTTATTCTTAATATGCAACTTTGCTTGCTGCTCATTTGTGTTCGAGTCAGATTGAGTCTTCTGCTCCCGGGATAATCTTCGGACTGCATGGACGCTTAAACTCTCGCTGCTTTTGCTTCATTCGTGTCGCTTCAGACCGAAACGTGTGGTCTGTAAGCATGGCAGGCATTCCCAAATCTTTTCCTCATGTGTCCATAGGCTTTCTAATAACTGTAATCTCAGGATTAAGAGCCAGCTCTCTGCAGCAGGTTTTCGTGAAGGATATTGTGGCTGTTTACGGAGAAAACGGTTCACTGGATCTCAATGGCATTAACATTTTATTGGAGACAATTGTGCAAGACAAATTGGACCCGAACATTCCTCTGCATGCTCAGGTAATCTGGTAACTTTAGTTACTAAAAGTTATTTACTAAACTTGTAAATAATATTTGACACTTTATATTTTTAGGCACATGAGTGATTCTATAATTGCAGGTACATTTGGTGTGCGAAGTCATTATTTTTTTCTGCTTTTTCTGCTGTTTAATACTGTGTTACTCATTGTTATGAATTACAAGATGTTACAGTCCATAACAATATAATATTTTTTTGCAAAAAGTGTCTTAAATAGCTGAAAATCATGATTTCTTGTTGTCCGAGTTAGTCAGTGCATTTTTTCCCATCATGTATCATTGTGTAATCAAAATATTTTATTGTACTTTTTCTTTTTGTAATATTTCATTCATTTTATTTATAAAAGCCCTAAAGAGTAATTTACCTAATTCTACAATATTATTAAAAAAAAATAAATAAAAAAAAAAAAACTTTTTTCTTATAAAAATGTGTGTCCGTAAATCTTGCGTCAACTCTGTTACCATACCATACTTTGCCTTTAAATGAATAACCTGATCTTCTCTACTGAAACTATATAGCCATTTACTTTTTCTAGTACTGTTATGTATATTATAAAGATGCCTTCCTGTAATACAAATATTCCACTTTCCTTGCCATTTTTGATTGCATGCTTCTTTAACTATACTTCCTGGTATATCAACATGTACCCAAACAAAATTCACTATTATTCCTGCTTGTCTTAGTCTATAATATATTCATTATTTCTATGAATATATCATTTCTAACTGACTGGAATGTTTGAAGACTAATAAGTGATGCCATTGAATCAGAACATATCAGAACTTTGTTAGGCGTTACTTCCTCTAGCCAACAGAGTGCCATCTGAATTGCTACCATTTCAGCAGTGTAAACTGAAGTTCCATCTGTTAATCTCCCAGTTTCCGACTTTAAACTCTGGAACATAACATGCTGCTCCAGTACAACCCGTCTCTGGGTTTCGTGAGCCATCTGTATATATTGGAAGAAATCCATAAGCTGTTCTGATATATTCTAATGCATAGTTCTTGATATCAAAGATGTTCTGTCCTTTTTTAATAATATCATGAATTTGTAAATCCACCTCTGTTTGCCTGAAAAACCGAGGAATTGGAGAAATTGTAACCATTGTTGAAAAAGTTATATTATTTATTGACATCTCTGAGGCCCACTCCTTTGCTTTCCAGGCAAAACTTGATCCAGCTAAGTTTGTTGTCTCCCAACTTTCCTCTAATATAGATGTTGATGTATTCAGTGGCACCAGTAGATGGTGGTGCAGTACAGGATCATTTAACGAATTAGAGTCGAGCTCTACAAATACTCCTAGTAGAACTCTCCAGGATTTTGTTCAGATTTTCTAGTGTCATTTTAAACCAATACTGTAGATCCTAACATGATTAACATGATTTCTTCATTGCTCCAGATGCAGTTTCCCACCCCATCGCTTTACGTTTAAGAAAATCTTTATATATTTATAGTTATAAAACAATTTAATTCAGGAATAGATTTACTTCGTCATTTTGTATGCTATATTTAAAGATTTAGCCGGTTTTATCTCGAGCATCACTGCAGAGCAGAGTTCAACTTTGGTTTAATAACATAATTAAACATTTGAAACAATGGTACTTGAATTAGGGGAACTTCTCTGTCCTCTAAGATGATTTTAAATTTTAAAAAATGCTCTAAAAAGAGCTTCTTCTCTTTTTTTTTTAAAGATTCAAGTAGTCAAAAGTGCCCCCATAGGTAATTCATTGAAATATATTTGCTCACAGTGTCTGTTATAGGTGGATCCATAAATATTTGAACATTTCCAGTTAGTGTCAGCGAAACTGAAAATGAATAAAATAAATGCACACGGAATAGCATTGCAATTACACGCAGGCTTCGCCCACGTCCCGCCTACAATCAATAGTGCAATGTTTTGCCAGGTTATGAATTAAGCACTGCGTATTTATTCACATGCTGTTCACTCATTGAACTAACTAGCTGCTAATTTTGCCTGCATTGGTGTCTTGAAAAAGTTACTTTAGTGTAAATTCATTTGTATTCAATCTCATATCAAAATAACTGGGTTGTTTTGATGAAGCCACTTCTGCTGCATTACAGTCGGGTTGTTTTGACCGCAGTAGGCTTCTAGTTTGTGAGTTTATCATGGTTCGCTGGGTGCCGAATGGAGGCGCGACATATTGGTCAGGTCACCGAAGATACTAATAGTGGAGAAATAATTAGCTCTTTTAATAGTTTTTTATCTTTATTCTTAATATGCAACTTTGCTTGCTGCTCATTTGTGTTCGAGTCAGATTGAGTCTTCTGCTCCCGGGATAATCTTCGGACTGCATGGACGCTTAAACTCTCGCTGCTTTTGCTTCATTCGTGTCGCTTCAGACCGAAACGTGTGGTCTGTAAGCATGGCAGGCATTCCCAAATCTTTTCCTCATGTGTCCATAGGCTTTCTAATAACTGTAATCTCAGGATTAAGAGCCAGCTCTCTGCAGCAGGTTTTCGTGAAGGATATTGTGGCTGTTTACGGAGAAAACGGTTCACTGGATCTCAATGGCATTAACATTTTAAATTGTGCAATTGTGCAAGACAAATTGGACCCGAACATTCCTCTGCATGCTCAGGTAATCTGGTAACTTTAGTTACTAATACTAAACTTGTCCGAAGTCATTATTTTTTTTTTCAAATGGTTATATTTTTAATTATTCTAGTACTGTGTTACTCACTGTTATGAATTACAAGATGTTACAGTCCATAACAATATAATATTTTTTTGCAAAAAGTGTCTTAAATAGCTGAAAATCATGATTTCTTGTTGTCCGAGTTAGTCAGTGCATTTTTTCCCATCATGTATCATTGTGTAATCAAAATATTTTATTGTACTTTTTCTTTTTGTAATATTTCATTCATTTTATTTATAAAAGCCCTAAAGAGTAATTTACCTAATTCTACAATATTATTAAAAAAAAATAAATAAAAAAAAAAAAACTTTTTTCTTTTAAAAATGTGTGTCCGTAAATCTTGCGTCAACTCTGTTACCATACCATACTTTGCCTTTAAATGAGTGGAATTATCTCCCACAACTATGTAAGATACAGGACATGAAGTCACTTTCCCTCACTGTTAAGATCTGAAGCACTGAAAAGTCTATGTGCTCTCTCTAAGAAAACATTTGAATCTAAAATGTTCTTACACCAAGAGTTATTTTATAAAGTGTCAAATCTGTTACCACAAAAGGAAAACAGATTTTTTTCATTGATCACACTTTGTGCTATTTAAAAGTCTTTTATTCATGATTTCATTAGTGGCATGTGCTCTTAGCATTTATGCTAGCAAGTGGAGTTTTTGGCAAAAAATAAAGAAAATGGTCAATTCTGTTACTGGCAAACTCTGTTACCAAGGTAGAGTAACAATGCTGACAATGCGGTAACAGAATTGACAGTCCATCGGACAATTCTGTCAATTCTGTTACTTTACAATTCTGTTACTTAAAGGTGCAATAGGTGATTGTCTTCAGAACATTTTTTTCTTATGCTGGTTGAAAGTCTCTTCACATCCCGATAGCAAGCAAGTTAGGTGGTCTAAATTTATTTATCTGTATTTATATATTCTGTGGAAGGCGTAGGACCAAGAAATGTGCATCCAATCAAAACACTAGGTCCGAATGTTTTAATTGGCTTTCCTACCTGCCTGTCAACTTATCATCAGCGCGTTCACGCACGCTGTGCAGACAGAGCGAGAATGGCAGACAAACATCAACAACCCGATCTTCCTTCCTGGTATTGTAGTACTTTTAAAGTTTTCTCACCGGTGAATGACACATGATGTAGCCCAGCAGTTCCCAATCAGTCCTCGCGCCCCCCAGCTCTGCATATTTTGCATGTCTCGCTTAGTTAACACACCCGATTCAGATAACCAGCTCGTTAGAAGTGAGCTACGTGTATGATCTGTGTTCCGATCGATATGATCCCTACACAGTGTTCATTGCTTCCTACTCCCTGAGCGGGGGAAATCCGTTGAAGTTTACTTCACTTCGGAACATGGGCTGGAATTGGGAACCGCTGATGTAGCCTATTGTAGTAATGTTGTCTCTGGTATTCTGGTCTGTGAGCGTAAATGTGTTCAGGGGGCGTGGCTTTGCAGATTGCAGGGAGGATGGGACGATTGCTTTCAGTGCTATCAGGCTAAAGTTAGCATTTTCCAAGATCTCCTACTGCACCTTTAAAGGGTCAACTCTGTTCATGAACTATTTTCACAAAAAACAATACAATTGTTGTTTAAAATCTAATAAACGTTATTGATTTATTTTTGCACCCTTATAATATTTCAACAACATTTTTTTTTTTTAACTGGATATTGTATATAATACATTTTCAGATGAAAAATATTTGCTCCAAGTGGACGGTTCTATGAAGGCATAGGTATTTTTTTTTTATTTTTAAGGTATGCATAGGTGAAATATTATCTCAGTTTCAAGTGATGGAATGTAAGGACTGTTTGTCTAATGAAACAAGAAGGATTTTTCCTGTTATGATTTATTGTTATTTCTACACATTGGCTAATTTGTCAGTAACAGAGTTGACAAACAATCCTATAAAGACATCGGTTTTTTCATTAAAAGTAAAAAAAAAAGGAAGTAACTTGTGTTTGGCAAGCACTGAATTGTTCAAATTAAATATGTTTTCAATAAGATACTGAAAAACATTTTTTTCTTAACTTTCTGCAATGCCAAATGTATCTCCAATTATAGAATCACCCACATGCCACACATTAGAGAGCATACACAAAAACTGTATAATTGGATTAGTTTTGTCATTCTTAGTCCTGTCTCATTGACTTCTGTTTCTGTTTATCAGTGTGTGTCTGGAGCAGATATTCTGGTGCACTATGGGCTTCAGAACCTCTCTCATCTGACAGAGGAACATCTGGTCACTGTCTGCCCGGCTCTGCTCAACCAAGCTGTACTGCCACCCTGTTCAGCTAAACCTCCGCTACACAGTGACACTAATCTTCGTGGTGAGTCTTCATCTGCTGAGTACTTCATATTTGAACTTTCCAAGTCTACAGTTGTCAAAGACCTTTCTTCTGATATAAGCCAGCATACATTTAAATTTCATATCCTCTCCGTGTGAAGAATGGCAGAGAATGATGGGAAGTTTGCCACCTGAAATATTTTCTATGTAAAGTTAATATAAAGTTGTATACTTTATATTAATTCACCATGGCAATTAAAGTAATTTTTCATCTCAACTTTATGCAAACCTCATAAGATGAAAAAAAATGATAGGCTATATAATTTAAATTGGTATGTTTTGTATTAGTGCTATTTTTGTACTGCTTTTATGCATAGCTAAATAAAAAACAACACTATATGTTTTACTATAATTAAAATATACTGTATTACAGTAATGAAAGTCACTGTTGAGAATAATGGCAATTGCAAACAATTGTGTTTAATTGCCATTAAAAATGCCACTTTTTTTTTCTTTATGCAAAATGTCACTTTTCATTGACTTAATGCAAAAAAATCTCAGAAGAAAAAAATCTATATTATTTAAACTGGTATTTTTTTGTATAAGTGCATTTTTTGTATTGATTTTATTCTAATTTAAATAAAAACGACTATAATAAAAATATACTCTATTACAGTAATAAGAATCACAGTTGAGAAAAATGCAATTACAAATGTGTTTAATTGGCTTAAAAATAATGTCACAAAACAAAAATCTTCCTTTATGCAAAACACAACTTTTGTATTAGTGCTATATTTGTACAGATTTTATGCTAATTTAAATAAAAACTGTAAACTTATTTAAATAAAAAAACAATATTTTTTTACTATAAAAGTACAAAAGTACTGTATTGAGAATAATGGCAATTATAGACAATTGTTTAATAGTCTTAAAAATTATGTTGCAAAGCAAAAATATTTCTTTATGCAAAATACCTATTCTCATTCAGAGTTATTATTTTTAGCTAAACTAAAACTAAAACCATTAGTTACTTAACTAAAAATGTGTTACTTGAAATAAAATAAACATTAACTGAACTAAAATATATAAAAACGTTTTTAGCTAGTTGCCAACGCAAAATGTGTCATTCAGAGTTATTATTTTTAGCTAAACTAAAACTAAAACCATTAGTTACTTAACTAAAAATGTGTTAAAATAAAATAAAATAAAATAAACATTAACTGAACTAAAATATATAAAAACGTTTTTAGCTAGTTGCCAACGCAAAATGTGTCTAAATTTTCATTTAGTTTAACAATGTACTCAATTAACTCAAATTAAAATAAAAACTATTAAAAACTATATGGACATATTTATTTAAAAAAACAAAATAATAAAAATAACAAAAACATAAAAATGACTAAAATTAAAACGAAAAATATAAAAACAAAACAATTCAAACTATTTATAAAAACTATAATAGTTTTTATAGCACTTATCTTA
Organism: Sinocyclocheilus grahami; assembly: GCF_001515645.1. Lineage (NCBI taxonomy): Eukaryota > Metazoa > Chordata > Actinopteri > Cypriniformes > Cyprinidae > Sinocyclocheilus > Sinocyclocheilus grahami. The sequence goes on along the minus strand of NW_015505387.1, from coordinate 261,005 downwards.
ATGCAAAACAATAAAATCTTTTACTATAATAGAGTAAAAACGTACTGGTTTACAGTAATGAAAATGTCATAAAAGTCACAAAGCAAATAAAAACACAAATTTCTATATTTAAACTTTAAAAAAACACCACATGAATGAATATTTTTGTGCATATATTATTGTTATACTGCTTTTTTTCTTATTTTTTAAAACAATGCTGTATATCAGTATAATAGAGTAATAATGTACTGTAATAAAGTAATGAAAATCACTGTTGAGAATAAGGGAAATTACAGACAATTATGATTAGTTGTCTTAAAGAATAACGTCACAAAGCAAAAATCCGATTTACCTTCATGTCTAATTTGAGCTGTGTGAGCTTTCCCCTTTCTTTCTGCACACAGTATGGGGGTTTGGCTTCTTGGCTGTTACCATCATTAATCTGGCCTCACTGCTGGGTCTGACTCTCATTCCTGTAACTAAAAAGCCCTACTTCCCAAAAGTGCTCTCCTACTTCATAGGTCTGGCTGTAGGCACACTCTTCTCCAATGCTGCTCTCCAGCTTATACCTGAGGTGAAATGCTTTTCCATTTCTCCGTTTCATTTCATTGTTCAAAGTTTGCATTAGTCCTCTGAAAGCTTTCTTCAAGTCATCTAGGTCAGTTTAGGACAGTCTTCTAAGAGGTTGTTGACGGTCACATTGGTGGCACAACAGGATTATGAACCCAGCAACCTATACACTGGTTCATTCTTGCTTCATAGAAGCCCTGAAATCAACCTCCAACCGACAAGCTACCATTTCACATCTTTAATTGCTGTCTTATCAGCACCATGATGCTAATGCTGATTATTTATGCTTACAGTGATTACACAATTATAAAATGCAAAATGCTCTTTGAACTGGACTCATTAATTCAGGCTTATTTTCTAGAAAAGTGCATACATTGCAGACATTTCTTGATCGTTGCATGACGTGATGTTCGTTTTGCAATGAATAGGCCTTACATGTTTGAAATATTTATTTTGGGTTTGCAGTTTAACTTGAACTAATAATGTGTATGTGTACACGGGGAACTATCTGGTTATCTATCTGGTTTAACTTGCTCAAAGATATATGATTACATGATTAATTCCTCTAATTGAACAGGCCTTTGGGTTTGACCCAAAAGCAGACGGTTACATTTTCCAAGCTGTTGGGATCTTTGGTGGATTCTATGCGCTGTACGTCACTGAAAAAATCCTGAGGATAGTCCTGAAAACAGAACATGAGGTGGGTTCATCTCAGTATTATGAAGACTGAACATTAAGAACTCAATTCATGTGATATCTTTATTAATTTTGTAGTCTTTAAAGGGGTCATATGATGCGATTGAAAAATTTTCCTTTCTCTTTGGAGTGTTACAAGCTCTTGGTGCATAAAGAAGATCTGTAAAGTTGCAAAGACTAAAGTCTCAAATCCAAAGAGATATTCTTTATAAATTTAAGAGTTAACCACGACACAGGAAGTGGTTGTAATACCAAGTTCTTAGACATTGTTCAAATAAGTACAAGCTAGAAAGAGAAGGAATAAATAAAGAGAGATACATTTTCGCTAAAACAATTCCTTCAGGGTGGTACATATATAATTCCAATTGAACTGCAAGCAAATGGCCGTGGTTCTTAATGGTAAATGTCAGATATGTTGTGTATTAGCATGTATGTTCTTTAAAACCATATACAGTAATCATATGATTCACTTTTGAACCCTAGCACGGCCACGGACACAGTCACTTCCAGCCCTCAGAGAGCATCCAACAGAACGGCGTCATCAATACGGTGGACTCTGCCAATAGCGACAAAGCCAGCATAACCTTTGGCCCTCCAGTGGAGCAGGTACAACTGGTCAGGTCTCACAAAACTACAAATAATGCCAAGAGATATGTGAATGGTCTAAATATAGCCATACGTTACATAAACAGTATTAAAATAGCTAACAGTTTGGGAGATACTGATTTATTCCCACATGAAATGAAGTTAAAACTTAAAATGATACATTTACTATAGTAAAACTACGTAATTTTTTTTTATTCGTCAGGTCTCACAAAACTACAAATAATGCCAAGAGATATGTGAATGGTCTAAATATAGCCATACGTTACATAAACAGTATTGGGAGATACTGATTTATTCCCACATGAAATGAAGTTAAAACTTAAAATGATACATTTACTATAGTAAAACTACGTATTTTTTTTTTATTTGTCTTGCAGATGGCTCAGAGGAAGACAGCTGGCCAGCGTAAAGACGGTGGCATGGATGATTTCCCTGAGCGATGCTCTACACAACTTCATTGACGGACTGGCCATCGGCGCTTCGTTCACCGTGTCTATTCTCAGCGGCTTTAGCACTTCTATCGCCATCGTCTGTGAGGAATTCCCTCATGAGCTGGGTAAGAGAGCTGGGTAATGCAGACTCTTTTACCCAACTGGAAATGTTGTGAGTTCTGACCTTTAACCCCTACGCCAAACGACCTCTATGACTACTGCCCTTTGAATGTTGACTTAATGGAAAAAAGTAAACCTGTGAAGCACATTTGTGTTCTGTCTCCCCCTGTAGGCGACTTCATTATCCTGCTGAACGCAGGGCTGAGTATTCCACAGGCCGTCTTCTTCAACCTGCTGTCTGCTATGTCCTGCTACGTGGGACTGGTCCTGGGCATCTTGTTGGGAAGCACTTTTGCCCCCAGCATCATCTTTGCCTTTGCTGGAGGCATGTTCCTTTACATTTCCTTGGCTGATATGGTAAGAGCAGTGTGGGTTAGAAAGTACAGCACATAACGATTTATCACATTCATCAAGAAATGTATTCAGTAATGACTCATTAAATCGATCAAAAGGGTGAGTAAAGACATTCAGAATGTTAGAAAAGATTTCCATTTCAACACTGCAAAAATGATTTTCTTATTTGTCATTTTCCAGTACAAATAAACAGTCTTAAATTCCATTTACTTGAGAAACAAAATGATGAGATATTAAGTCTTGTTTTCGCAATAATGTATCAAAATAAGAAAACATATCTGCCAGTGGCATGTTTTCCATTTAAATTGTGTCTTTTTCTTACCCCACTAGCAGATATTTTTTCTTGGATTAAGCATAAACATACATTTTTAGATATTCGTATGGGAAAACAAGACAAAAACTTTTTTTTTTGTATTTATTTATTTGTAGTGAAATAAATTGTTCTTTTGAATTTTCTTTTTCAAGAATCCTGAAAAAAAAAAAAGTATTCCACAAAAAATATTAAGCAGCACAACTGTTTTCAACATTCGTAATAATGTTTCTTGAGTAGCAAATCAGAACATTAGAATGATTTCTGAAGGATTATGTGACACTAAAGTAATGGCTGCTTTGCCGTCACATAAAAAAATTATATTTTTTAAATATATAAAAGTTTATTTTAATATTTTAGTTGTTACTGTATTTTTGATCAAATAAATGCAGCCTTGGTGAGCCTAAAAGACTTCTTTGAAAATTTTTTTTTTTTTAAATCATACTGACCCTTAAACTTGTGAATGGAACAGTATTTCAATGCAATAATTTTTACTTATAGCATTTAGGGTTTTTCCCGCATGACTTGAGCTAAATAAGAAATTATATTACCATTTTTGTCAGAATTTATTGCTTCATTATTCATTTATTTCAGGTTAAAATTCCACTTTTAATGCCTAAATGGAACATAAATCTGTGTTAGCGGAGCAAATACTGACCATCTTTCTCTCTCACACATAGCTGCCTGAAATGAACATGATTGCTAGTGAACAAGTGCAGAGCATGAAGACCGATATCATTTTTTTTGCAATCCAGAACGCAGGAATGCTGACAGGATTTGCCATGATTCTTCTCATCACATTGTACGGTGGGAACATTAGCCTGGACTGAGCCCTCGCTTCATCCTGCCCTTAAATTCTGTGCCCATTCCAGATCATTCTCTCATTTAAGCTATTTATTTGAGAAGATACTACTTCATACTATTTTTAAATAATTTATACTGTGGAAACTCGAAAATCATTAGGAGTAAAATAATTTGATGATTTGTATAAGCTGATTATTCTCAATATATATATATATATATATATATATATATATATATATAATTCTAGCCATTTTATACCATTGTAAATAACTGACCTACTAATCATGTTTTGTAGAAAAGAAGGCACAGAGTGATTTATGGCTTACATTTGGTGCTGTTTGAATGATCAAGTTTGTTACTTTGTACAATAGGAACTTCTAAAATCATGCAAAATAAAAAGGCAACCTTTTACAACAGAATTGTATTAAAAAGTCCAAATTGTATGTCTTTTTTTTCATTGGACACATCCATCTGTCATACACAGCTGATGACATATCTATACATTTAGTTATTTAATATTCATTAAACACAATGTACACTTAAAAGCATCTTTAAAACAGTACAGTCAGTGCAATATCTTTACAGATCAAATTAAAAACATTTTCTCTCCAAAAATATACATCTATATAGATCTCAGAACATTAATTAAACCCACTTTACAAGACGTAATCAGAAAACTAAAGTCACACCAGGAGGTAAAATATCTTAAACAGTTTGGACTGGACAAAGTTATTGGGTGAATCTCACAAAACAAGGTCATATTTCATTCTAAAATCAAAAGAAATAAGAAATGATACTTTGCTTAAAGATGTTTTGTCGTTATTTTCAAGGTATTGTCGTCAAGTATTTATACAGAATTGTAGTAATTGTTAAAAATAGTAATGCATTACGTACAGTAAGGAGGATCTAACGACAATCACCAGTGGGAATTACATTTAAAGAAAAAACTAAACTTAAAAAGTGCTTAATTGTCATGAAAAGAATGTCAAAAATTTTGAAAAAAAAAACAAATCTTAATGGTCCTAAAATTTTAATTTAATTATTTTTCTTTTGATTTTTGGGGGTGAAATGGGACGTGTTTTCATGCGATTCAACCAATCAGGAGGCACATCAGCTCTATAAGACCTAGAACAGCACGGTTCTACTTCAATAGTCACTGAACTAGCAGAACAAACAGAATGGCATTAGAGTTAAACGCACACATACGGCAATTCCGCAGAAGTTCTAGAAGCACTTATATGAGGCACTAAACGCAGAGCTCGGGCCAAACCACACCACACCACAGAGCAGCACGTTACCCCGAGGGGCAGTCATGGCAACAGGCACGACTAATGCAGAAAAATCACCACTGTACACATCGCTGGCAAGAGAAACGACACAAGAGAGGGCGAATCGGCGAGAGAAGACTGCAACTTCATCTTGGATTTGAACTTAAAAAAGCCACTGAGACCTAAACTATTAGTCTTACCATATATAACACAGGACTGCACCGTATTAGCTGAATGCTAATACTTGTTTCATAATAATTGTGGCGTGCTGCTGCTGACTCCAAAAAACAGTGTTTGTTTCGCTATAGCATGTCACACTTTCTAACTAAATGTTTGCATTTTGTGGCATTTTTGCTTTCAACAAACATTTATAAGGAGAAGTCTTTTATTATCCCTTAATACCCCCAGCAGAAAAACTGCCACAAAGACATGGTTCCTATCTTCATTCGAGTCAGGTTAAACTATTGTTCAATTGTAAGCCATATATATATACAGTATATATGATTTGAACATTTTATTTTGTGAAAAACTGTACATAATGGGAAGTTTGTGATATTTTTTAACTCAGATTTTGAGCTGATTTTTTTCTTATTCAAGATGCAGTGCTGTGTAATCTTGGTCAGATTTTCATATTCATCATCACAGACCATAAGGTAGCGCCATAATTAATTTCTGCCAGGGATGAAAACGAGGCTGTGAGTGACAAGTACAGTGTCTTCAATGGATTTTAACAACATGCCGACTAGCTGATGAAACTTCTTTCAGAAAAAACTAATACTCTGTAAAACAGTTTTGAAAGTTGGGAGTTGTGAAAAATGACATGATATAGGATCTTTATAAAGTGCATGCCATGGTAAAGACTGCAAGTCTCTCCCTCACAGCTTCTTTTTTATCTGTTAAATTCAATATGGCATCTAACCTGACCTATCTGACCTATTCCGAATATTCCCAGACACAACCCATGAAGTGCAGGATGAAAAGCAAGTGCTTTGGGAGAACTTGGCAGAACTTGATTCTCGAAGTTATGTGTGCCGGTGAGACGAGGTAGATGAAGTCAGACAGTCGTCCTATAGGTGGCTGAGGCTGCGCCCTGCATCCAGCACGTTTCAGGGCAACAGCCTGCCAATAATGCAAGACTGATGGGGAGTGGAGAGTCTAACTGATCATACATACACAATCTAAAGCCAGCCTCATGAATCCAGGGCTGACCAGTCACTGTACAGAAACCACATATGCATTAGCCAGTATATTACAGCACTGCGCTCGCCTTTAGTTTTAGCTTTACAATAGGATGAGTAGCTTACACGACTGTCTACTATGTCAGATAACAGTAACAGATTTATTAACTTACAAATCAATGCTTTCACACATGATAAAGCTACGTTGGCTTAAAGGTTCATATGACCAGTTACACTAACTGGCACCATGTTAAATACCACATATGCTAAGTGATCTTGCATGGAATGTTTTATCAAGTATCGTACAGCATTATATTACGATTTAATACCAAAAGTGGTGCATGTGTCCACAAACATCGCACGGAATTTACTAACATTCATCCTTCGTAAAATCCACAACTCTTAAGCGTTTCACAGTATTTTTCGGTACCACACGTTCGAAAAGCTATTAATATTTATCCGCCTTTTACAAAATGGCTGTGATGATGCCAAATTGTTTACTCACGAGTCACGTTTTGGTGAGGTGCATGATTGCTTCGCACCTACAGTCTCACAGCTGAGAAAGCTACAAAATTGATATACAAAGACAATAATCTCTCCCTGACCCACTTATACAATCAAATGTGCTCTTAATGGAGTTGTTTATACATTTATACTGCATTAATTTGGTTCAGATACTTGTAGAAAGCTACTAGGGGGCTGCTATTGCAAATAAACTTCAAGTACGACATTAAAGGTAATAATTATAAAGATGAAAAATGACCAGGTGAGTCACAGTATGCACCATAAACCAAAAAGGCCGCCATATGCGAAAGGAGAGTGATAATCTTAACTTGGTGATGTTCACAAAAGTGTATTTTTTGGCATTTGTGATGCACACAATGTGATTGAATACTGGTTGCTCATTAATATGTGCCGTAGCCTTTCAGCGATGGACTACTTTAAGACAATATTCGCTTTAAAAAGACGATGTAGTCTGGCAATCAAAATAAAACCAATAAAAATATCTACACCAGCATGAATCTAAGGCAAAAACAGGCCGAGGGCAGCTAAAGTCCTGAGTAACAGACTGCAGTGCTATTGTCAGACAGACGTTTGAACGCTACAGACTATGAGATGATAGAGATGTCTGCGTAATACGTAATAGGTCAGCTAAAGTAATTAAAGTAGCATCGATACCAACCCAGAATGTAACAAAGAACAGAGGACAGACTAAAAGAAAAGTTGTCAAGGTGACAGTAAAGGGCTGTCAATGCAGTGTTTGTGTGTTTTGTCACTGCCCACCATCACTGGGAGCTGGACTGTCGGAACGGCCTTCCTTCAAACTGCCTGATTGTTTCTTCTGCTTGGTCTTGGACTTTCTCAGCATGCACACCTAAAATAGAGAACGTAGCCATTTTAAATACACAGAAATTTATATTAGAACTGAAGGCTAACAGATGGTAAGAAAACTGAATTCTGGATGGGAATGACCTTTGGTTTCATTCACAATTCTGGAACATTCTTCCACGTTCTTATTAATGAGGTAGTTGCTTTCTTTGTGACCTTTCTTGAGTGATAAATTCAGATATTCCACGTCATAATGTTGTGTTGTCGTCACACTGCTGAGCTGCTAAAAACTGAACCAACCAGGCAAATGAGGGGGTATGAATTAGAAGGATATAAAAGCACCTTTGGTCCCGCAGCAGAGATAATGATCTGTCCAGGTGATTGTATCCAGGGTTCCCCATCCACCTGCACTGGAATGGGTTTGTTCACACTGATACGAATGTAGCTGCCCTGAGCGAGACGAATCCCAGAACGCAGCCCACTCTGAACCTGACCCTGAATTTTTTTTTTTTTTTTTACAAATTAAAGAATTAAGTAAACAGTGTGAAAACAGAATATGCAACACAAATCAAATCTACACCATGAATTAAATAAATTCTGTTTAATAAAAAATATACAGTAAGCACTTTTTTTAATAAAATGAATATTATTATAATATAAAATTTATATTATTATAATATTCATATTTTTTTATAAAACAAAACGTTTTATTTTTTTTTGGCAAATACTACCGTTCAAAAGTTTGGGGTCAGTAAGGTTTTCTAAAATTCATAATTAATCATTTACTTAACTTTTATTCAGCAAGGACACATTCAATTAATCAAAAGTGACAGTAAAGACCTTTACAATGTTACAAGATATTTCTATTTTAAGTAATAAATGCTGTTCTTTTGAACTGAAAAAAAAATGTATCACAGATTCCACAAAAATATAAAGCAACACAACTGTTTTCAGCATTGACAATAAAAACAAAAATTTCTTGAGCACCAAATCAGCATTTTAGAATGATTTATGAAGGATCATGTGACACTGAAGACTGGAGTAATGACTGCTGAAAATTTAGCTTTGCATCACAGAAATAAATTACACTTTAAATATATATATATATATATAAATTGCAATAATATTTCACAATATTACTGTTTTTACGGTATTTTGTGATTCCTTGTTTTTTTTTTACTGTAAAAAAATTAATTAAAAAAAGAACTCACCATGTGCACAACACCAGTAACTCCCACAACCTCCAGCATCCCATCATCTATCCTGGGCCGCTCGAACCGAGAGTCACTGTCTGAGCCCCACAGGTCCGCACCAGAACCCCAGCTAGACACACATACAGCAGCTTTAATCTTCAACAACAAACTCAGGTGTGTGGAAGCGTCTTTACTACCACTGTGTGTTTACCTGGGAATGTTGAGGAATATCAGTCCCTCTATACTGGGCAGTTCCAAGTCCTTTCTGTCCACTTGCAGGCTGATGTCTTTATGAAGGTTTCGTGTGTGACTCAACTTCTGCAGGCCCACCTTTACGTACACGCCTTTATTGTGGAACCTGCAAGAACAATGACAAAATCTAAATCCCTAGACACAGACCACTCTCACCTTAACTGTGAGCCACCCATTTGAGGTAAAATAACAACAGTCACCTGCTATTAAACTTGTCTGGGTCCTCCTCACGTGCATGATGAAAGTCCAGACTCATTTCAGCATCAATTCCCAGCCCAAAATAATTATTCATGTGCACAATCTAAAACACAGACAGGTAAACCCTGTTATGACTGATTCACACTTCACACTAGTACCTTGCAAAATGTGTGTATTGGACAATTCCTAAGCAGAGCTAAAAGCATTACAAAATTAAAAATAAATAAATAGAAAGTTTAATGAAAATTATAATTAGTTATTTTATTCTTATTATTGTATATTCTTCTTCTTATTATTATTATTATAATATATTTTTTAGTTTTTTTATTAATCCCCTTGGGGCAATTAATTCAGACTTTCGTGGTGCTTCACATATACAACATTTAACACACGCATTCAAATACTCAAAATACACCAAATACAGGTGTATTTATTAAATTTATTAAATTGATCAAATTAATTTATTAATTAAATAAATCATCTAAATCAACTACATTTATTAAATGTTTTGCTTCAGGCACAAATGTAAAGTTGTACCTATTTGTGGAATATCTAATTGACCTTAAATGTCGCCCAAGAGGCATCCACTTAAAATAATCATTCAAAGGGTGTGTGCAGTCTCCTATAATTTTATGTGCCATCCTCATCACTTGCTGTTCATAATAAAATGTAAGACTTCGCAAGGGAACACCTAAAATCTTTGAGCACATATTAACAATACCTTGCAAACGATTTTTGTTCTTTGTAGACAATAAGGAAAACCAACAAATAAAGGAAAAGGACAGGATACTTTCAACAAATGAATTATAAAAAGTCCTGAGAATGACTCTCTGTACATTAAAAGAATTCAGCTTCCTCAGCACAAACAATCTTTGATGTGACTTTTTAATGATTGCATCTGTGTTTTGATCAAACTTCAGCCTAATATCAATAATCGTTCCTAAATACTTGAATTCCTCCACTACATGAACATGTGTGTCATTAATGACCACCCTTTGAGGTGCAAGTGTTTTCTTACTAAAATTGATGACCATCTCTTTCGTTTTTGACACATTCAAATTTAATTTCATCCTATTACTCCATAAAATAAAATCATCCAAAACCGGACCATATTCCTGATCTGGATATGACAGCAAAGACAAAAGCACAGTATCGTCTGCATATTTGTCCAAATAACTATTATCGTACAAACTCTGACAATCATTTGTATACAATATGAATAGAACAGGAGAAAGTACACAGCCTTGTGGTGAACCTATAGAAATATTTAATGTGTCCGATAAGACCCCATTAACTCTAACCCTTTGTTTCCTATCTGTTAAAAAATTCATAATCCATAAAACTAAACCATGATTAAAATTAAACTGACTAATAAGTTTTTGCCCTAAAATAATAGGTTGCAAAAAATTAAATGCAGACGAAAAGTCCACAAACAAAAGCCACGCAAAGGCTCCACTATTTTCCAGATGTCGACTGACAGCATTCAACAGAAACAGTTTTGCGTCCTCTACGCTAATATTGATTATAGATAATTAATACATAATATATATTATAATAAGTGCATGAATTATATAAATGATTAAAAATAATTAAAATGTTAAATTAAATAATACATATTTTATTTTAATAAAAAAAACAATATTGCATTACAAAATAAAATAGAAAGTTTAATGAAAATTATAATTAGTTATTTTATTCTTAATATTGTATATTATTATTCTTATTGATTATAGATAATTAATACATAATATATATTATAATAAGTGCATGAATTATATAAATGATTAAAAATAATTAAAATGTTAAATTAAATAATATATATTTTATTTTAATAAAAAACTATTGCATTACAAAATAAAAAATAGAAAGTTTAATGAAAATTATAATTATTTTATTCTTATTCTTATTATATATTGATTATAGATAATTAATACATAATATATAAGTGCATGAATTATATAAATTATTAAAAATAATTAAAATGTTACATTAATTAATTAGAATTAATTAATTAAATTAAATAAAGAAAAAACAATACTGAATTACAAAATAAAAAATAGAAAGTTTAATGAACATTATAATTAGTTATATTTGTATTATTGTATATAATAATAATTATTATTATTAAATATAGGTTATAGATAATTAATACATAAAATATATTATAATAAGTACATGAATTATATAAATTATTACAAATAATTAAAATGTTAAATTAAATCATATGCATTTTATTTTAATAAAGAAAAATAAAAAACAATATTATTGAAGAAATCATATTTATTGTAATTTGGGGATTCGTGATGTACCTTGGGTGGCTCTAGGAAGCCATTCACTTTGCCATCTTCTGTCATATCCTGTGCATCTAGAAGAATTGTCCAGCGGTCCATTTGCACTTCCTCTGCCTCGTCCACAGACAGCAAGGTGTTGTAGGGGTCCTCGCCGCTGTAGCCCGCACCCCATCGCAACACCTGAGCCAGATCGTTCCCTGCCAAACACAGAGCATAACTGAACACAAACGACAATGGATGCTAACAGTTAGTAAAACATAGCAAACTAGAATTAAATTAGCAATATTCCCTCCATCATTTACCGGTGCCCAGTGGTATAATGCTGATTGCTGGCTCAGGACAGGTGATTTTGTGCCGGATGGACTCCAGAACCCCCAGCACCCATCCCACTGTGCCGTCTCCTCCACACACCAAGATACGAAAGTGAGGGACGTCCCTGAACGTGTGCAACCTGTATAATCCAAAAGCTCATATATGTGAGAAGGGAAATGTCAGTATTCATCCATTTGTCAGTCACAACATCCATCCATCATTCATAAGGAGTGTTGGTCTAACCCAGGAAGTGGTCCTCCGCTGGTCAGCTCAAACACTTGGTGAGGGTTTAGAAGTTTCCGGAAACTGTATAAGATCTCTCTACCCTTTAAGCCACCACTTTTAGGGTTGACAAAGACTAGCAGGGGGCAACTTCCTTTGGCCAGCTTGCTTTGCTGTGGGGAGAAAAAATAACAGTGACTGTTGAATTGTACTGTAGTTTCACTATTGGCCACTAGAGAGCAGATGCATATAAAGATTGGGCCAGCATTATGAGCTCTATTGTTGCAATGAACAGCATGCGACCTACTGATCACATTTAAGTTAATACTTAATACGCAAATGATTTGAGAGCGAACTCAAAAGTTTGTGTGAAATTTTTCCCCATTTAATTTTTTTTATGTCTCTTTTAAGGGATCTTCTGTCCAAGCAACACTGGACCCCACTGACTTTCATTGTTTGGAGATTTTTCAAAAAAGATATAAAGTTTTAAAGATTTGGAATGACATGAAAGTAAGTAAATAACAGCATTTCACTGCTGTGAAGTGTGTCACTATCGGATGTGCAGTATGGCTTTGCAAAAAGATGGTGTACCATGATCTCAGGTATGACAAGTGAGTAGAGCTGTTTGCCACTGATGCTTGTGTCTTTGGCCAGCATGTAAATCCTCTCCGCTTCTGAGAAACAGCTGATCTGCAGGACCACTGCACCTGAAAACAGCACAGCAGCTCAATTCTTCAAACACACTCACTAACACCTGCTCACAACTTAGTACACAATTATTTTTACCACCTATCATAACATGATGGAATAAGACAAAGAGACAAAAATCCCAATGCAAGCCTCTATATATCACTACTGTTCAAAAGTTGGGGTTCAGTAAGTTTTTTTTTTATTTTATGAAAGAAATTAATACTTTTATTCAGCAAAGATACATTAAATTTCCCAAAAGTAAAAATAAAGACATATTATAATGTTCTTTTGAGCTTCCTATTAAAATAAGAACAAAAAACTATGCAGCACAACAGTTTTCAACATTGATAATGATAATAATAATGTTTCTAACATTTCTTTTGTTCATTTGTTTCTTAACTGGATCAGCATATTAGAATGATTTCTCAAGGATCATCTGACATTAACTGGACAAATGACTGCTAAAAATTCAGCTTTGCCGTCAGAGGAATACATTTTAAAATACATTACAAAAATGCATTATAGACAAAAGTTAGTTTAAAATTGTACAAAAATATTTCATAATATTACTGTTTAATGTATTTTAAAACAAAATGCAGCCTTGTTGATCATAAGAGACTTCTTTTTAAAAGTATAAAATAATATTGACCCCTTTTCAACTTTTGAAAACAATTTATAATAGGTTTCTAATTCAATTAGTATAATAATTAGTATTATATACAAGTATAATTATATATATAATAATAAAGAAAAACAACAGCCGTTGATGACAGACAAATCATAAAAGCTGTGAAGAAAATAAGTGTCTGTAAAATCACCAACAACCTCCAGAAAGCTGGGGTGATGATCTCACAATCTACTGTTCACAGGAGACTTAGACACAGAATTACAGAGGCTACACAGCAAGACGCAAACCTCATCAAGACCAGTTTTATGGACAGATGAGACAAAGATGATCTATTATCTAAGTGATGGGAAAGCAAAAGTGTGGAGAAAAAAAGGAACTGCAAATGATACTAAGCATACAACCTCATCTGTAAAGCATGGTGGCGGTGGTGGCATGGGCATGAATGGCTGCCTCTGGAACAGGCTCTCTCAACTTTTTTAATGACTTAAAGAATGATGGTGGTGATAGCAGAATGAATGCAGAAGTGTACAGAAACATCTTGGCTACCAATGTTCAAGAAAATGCCACAAGACCCATCAGAAAGTGCTTCATATTGCAACAGGACAATAAACCAAAACACCCTGCTAGCTCAGTCAAGGAGTTTATCAGGGGAAAGAAATGGAAGGTCTTAGATTGCTCAAGTCAGTCTCCAGATTTAAATCCAATTGAACATGAATTTCACCAACTAAAGAGGAGACTAAAGACAGAAACTACCCAAAACAAGCAACATTTGAAAATGGCTATATTGAAGGCTGGGAAAAGCATTTCATTGGATGAAACCATGAGTCTGGTGATGTCCAAGCGTGGCAGACTCACTGCTGTGATTGCATGCAAGGGATTTGCTACTAAATATAAGCTTTTAAACTTTTACATTTGCTTTAAGTTCAATTGTCCCAATACTTGCTCACATCAGATTAGGGAATGAAACTCTAAAAGTGCTGCCCTTTTTATTTGGTAAAACATGAATGTGTTGAAACAGCTAATAGTAAAATGTGACATTCTGTAGTTTTGTCTCATATTCATCTTTTAATCATATATGCAGATGTCTTGACTCGACAGCAGACAAAACAATTTTGTTATTACTGTTCCAATACTTATGGATGGCACTGTGTGTGTATATATATATGCAGACATAGACATAGACATATATATATATATATGCTCAAGGGCACCTCAGTCGTGGTATTGAATATATATATAGGGGGAAGTTGTGGCCTAATGGTTAGAGAGTCAGACTCGTAACCCAAAGGTTGCGGAATCGACTCTCAGGTCCGGCAGGGATTGTAGGTGGGGGGAGTGAATGTACAGCGCTCTCTTCCACCTTCAATACCACGACTGAGGTGCCCTTGAGCAAGGCACCGAACCCCCAACTGCTCCCCGGACGCTGCAGCATAAATGGCTGCCCACTACTTCGGGTGTGTGTGTGTTCACTGCTGTGTGTGTGCACTTAGGATGGGTTAAATGCAGAGCACTAATTCCTTGTATGGGTAACCATACTTGGCCACATGTCACATTATTTTCATTATATTTGTAATTTCACTATATATATATAATTGTTAATATTTTACATGTATACATTAAGTTAATATTTTAAGGTACACATAAAGGTACACAATTTTTTTTCTTTATTTAAATATTTCTTGTTGAAACATTTATTTAGCATAATATGTACTCAATTCACAAAAGCACTTCTTCGTATCAGTCAAGCAGAAGGGTCTATTTTCAACTTTAAACACCCTTTGTACCATTTTTTTTACTAGTACAGAAGCGAACAACAGGAAATCATAGCAAAAAGTAGAATAGTATCTCTAGTTGTCAAAGCATGTGTGTTAAACACTACTTATTTTAAGATCTCCACACAAACCAACACACACTGCTACATTAACAATATGAAAACCATTCAAAGCATCAAGTCGATTAAGCCAGTGGGCACGAGGTGGATGATTAAGAACAACCGGCAGTTCAGAGCGTTTGTGTCTCATTTACAGAGCACTGACAGTAGGCCAGACTGTGGCCCAAGCACACAGCAGGCAGTTTGTTCTGCAGCACGCACCAGAGACCTTCAGTGTTATCAAATAAAGTCATGCAGTTGTGCTCAGAACAAAGACAGACATTATGAGCCACCTCTAAAGGAGGGATGCATTTCCTGTGACAAGGAAACAGGCAGTTCTCCCACAGAACCCTATGATTTATGAATGCAGTTTCTCTTACCTTGTCCAGTGTACACGTGAGTGATGGTGACCAAATGACCTGGGTGGGGAAGAGTGAGAGAGAAATAAAGAAAGAGAAATTTAACATTACACCACTTGGATCCTCTGCAGTGAATGGGCGCCGTCAGAATGAGAGTCCAAACTGATAAAAACATCACAACAATCCACAAGTAATCCACATGTCACCAGTCCATCAATTAATGTCATGTGAAGCAGAAAGCTTCATGTTTGTGATAAACCTATTTTAACTTCAAACCGTTACTTCCAGCTAAAATATGGGCCTCTATCCATAACATTGCTTTCTCCAGTGAAAAAGTAATCTTGTCTGAATCAGGAGTGAAATATGTACATAATAAGCACTGTTTAGGTGAAAACAGTTCTAAACAATTATGTCGGTGGATTTTGATGTGAGAGGACAACAGGGGATGGAGTTTTTCACTGGAAGAAGCATTATTATGGATTATAAATTCGTATTTTGGCCAGAAGCAACCATTTAGTTGTTAAAACGCTTTACATGGTAACACTTAATGGTGGATTTGTTTTTTTACAAACAAGCAATCATCTCACAAGACATTAATCGATGGACTGGATTACTTGAGGATCATTGTGATGTTTTATCAGCTCTTTGGACTCTTTCTGACGGCACCCATTCACTGCAGAGGATCCACTGGTGAGAAAATGATGCAATGCTAACTTTCTCCAAATCTGTTCTGATGAAGAAACCAACAGATCTACATCTTGGATGGCCTGATGGTGAGTACACTTTCAGCTAATTTTAATTTTTGGTTGAACTATTCCTTTAACTCTCCAATCACAATAAATGCCCAGCAGTCACTTTATCATCCATTCTAATCCCTCCCAGCAGAGCGGCGATGAGTACACAAGATGCCTCATGTCAGACTTACAGGTCAGCATTGTGCAAGGACAATTTCATGGAAAGATGAATAAAATCTATAAAAAAGAGACTGATGAGATGAACGGCTAAAATCCAAAGGACCTGAACCATTTAAATCTTGAGCTTACACATCATATGAACACACACAGACTTACTTTTGACTGCGAGGTGTTCGGATAGCAGGTGTGTGTATTCCTCTCTGTCAAGCTGTGTCGGAAAGCCTCCCAAGAGCAGATTGACTTGTGCCACTCGATTCCTGCTTTCCTCGATGTAAAACCGTGTCTGATTCATCTGTCGCAACGATGTCTGAAAGTCACAAGCTCAGAATCAGAGTTTGAGACAACCAAGAAGCTCTCATCTTTTCCATAACAAGCACACACACTGTAAGATAAGTGTGCTGTGCTTATCAGGGCTCATCACCTTGAGTGTTTTCCAAATACAAAGCAAAATCATCATGACCCGCCTCACATACCTTCCGTATCTCCTGCAGTTTGTCCAGTAAAATCTCCTGACCACTGAGGACTTGCCGTTGCACTGAAGATGGATAAGAAACACAAAATCAGGATATCGTGAAACCCTTCCACATTTTTCTACGCTTTTCTATGTGTTGTAAGGGTTTGCACAACAAATGCCTTTAATATCAATCAGACTCTTAAAGATACTTGGAGACAATGACATAAAAACCAGGCAAATCATATTTACTATTACTGTATGTAGTTTTGAATTTAATGAATATAAAATATAAAAAAAATTTCTAGCAATAAATTCAATTAAGATATAAAAATATGTGATATAAGTATAAAAATATGCGCACACACACACATATATATACATATATATATATATACTATGTAACACTTTTAAATGTCAAACAATTTTTCCAATGTAAATAATTTAATTGTTTTGGTTCAACATAACTACCCAAAATCCAGAAATCTTTTCATTTAGTTTTATTCTGTAGCTTTCTGGAAATTGTATTAATTTTTGCAACACATAATTTTAACACTTTGCTTAGAAAATCTAATTTTCCTGATTAATATTTACATGCTTGGTAATTGATCAACCAGACTGGAACATAATACTGTATATATATATTATAAATAAACATTTATTTATTGAAAATATATACAACCTATGCAAGACATCTTACCTTGTTTGCTGCTCATGAAAACTTCTACAAGGTTGAAGTCAGCAGGGTTTTCATTCTACGAACATTTGCAGAAACCATGTGGATTAACATACAAATTGTACATAAATTACAAATAACTAGATTTTTTGCATTTTCTGAAAAATATATTGTGGCATTTGCCTGAGCAAAAGTTCCTACTAGGATACAAGGGTGTGATAACTATGTGGTAAGCAAAACATATTTTGATGGCTTATAATGGAACAGATTTCTACGTTTTGAGGTACCGTACTAATACGTAGGGTTAAAGGGTTTATTCAAATAAACCTAAGTTGTGTTTTTGAGAATTCAATTCCAAGGTACCTGTTTTCCTGTTTGTGCCAGCACTTCCTTTACGATTGAGTCGACTGTGTTGCTTTTCCCAGCAGTAACTGAGGTGACTCCAACCCTGAAACCCACGTGAAAGAACTTTCCTCATTACGGCAATATTTGAAAACGTTAAGCATTGAAAAACGTTCCATCCCATGATTCATCAGTGATCTGGCACCGTATAAAATCACACACTGGTCTGCCACTGAAACTTCAGACAATGTTTTGTTTTACTGTGGTCAAATATTGCATAAGAACATTCACGTCTGATTGTGGCGCTAACTGGCAGCATGTGTTAAGTCTTACTCACTGCCTCCCTGACTCAAAACTGTTAATAAAACACAAAATACTTCATTAGTTCCAGACCCGCATTAACAAAACAAAAGGTCTGATCTAATGGAAACATCAAGCACATGAGTGGCACTGCTATTCTTTTCATGAACTCTAAAGGTTTCCTGACGAGTTTCTGTAGGCAACGAGGTTCCATCAGCATTTGTGATCCATTTCCTGCTGGCATGGCAACAACATCTAAGGTAAACCATGGATGCTGTGTCACTCCATCTCCGTGGCAACCAGACACACAACAGCAAGCTTGTCATCAGTCGTGCCATGTGTGTTTTGATGGGTTTTATATACACTTGCCCTCGCCGAGTGGCACACGACACTGCTATTGTCAATTTCCTTGCGATGTCTGGAGATGATTTAGGGTTTGTTTGGAAAAGCGAGAGGACTGATGTGCCATAAAACCCTTAGATAAGTAAACTGTAAGCTGTATCTCCCATATTTACATAAGAACTGCACATCTTTACGATGTGTTAGCCTCTAAAATTTTATAGAACACCATTTTGTATGTTAAAATAATTCCATTGTGTTCTGCTTATTTATATAAAGTAACTATAAAATAGTGGTGTGCAATATGTATCGCCTACAAACAATAACAAAGTGCGAGCTGCAATACCATTAGAATGCCCTCAAAATTCAAAACGTGGGGACCTTAATGCCCCTCTATGTGTTTTTGTTTTGTTTTTATCATATGATACAGTTTAGCAATATCACATGAGCAACAGTGTGGTTTTCCCTGAATATCAGAACAATTGCAAATGTAAAACTGATTTTATACAGCAGCTCAATAAGCAAGTTACTATTGTAAGTTACATTTTAGACACAATATTGTCTGTTGTTTGCTTTATTTCCCCCAAAGAAAATACAGGAAATAATCAGAACTGCTGCGCGTCTTTGAGAATCGCACAGCGTTGTTTCGTTACTGCATGACAGGGGCGCATTAATGCATGGGCTTCAGGGGCTGAAGCCCAGGGGCCTACACTGGAAAGGGGACCCACTGGCTGCAGGGAAATTATATTTTTTGAATAATTATTTATATGGGAGTTTGCAGCAGTGACAACAGCGTTCTGTAAACAAACTCACACACTCATTTTCAGCGACACACTGGTTGTAGTAACCTATATAGCCAATGGCTCAGTTTAGGTTCCCACAATCACCAAATAACCCACATTTATGCCAACATGCCATGTTGTTTTGATCTACTGATGATGAATAATTAATATTTTGTGTGATTTATGGTGTTTAAATCATACCTGTAAACTCACATTTCAGCCAGGAAAGTTCTGATGGCATTTTCCTTTCATATTACCTCCGTATAATGCCCGTAATAATGTAGTTTACACTTAATGTAACGGCTATATAATTCTGCTGTTCCACAAGCGCCACCTTGTGGCAAAGAGTGAATTTGCCGATTCGCTTATAATCTAATTTTTTGCAGAACAGTGTTGTGAATGTTAACTGGCATATAAACAAGACAAAAAAACGAAATTTGACAAATAAGTGTTAGGAAGCTTAAAAAAAGAAAGAAAAAAAAGAGGTTTTCTGGGGTCGGGGGAGCCTACTGTAATGCTGTAGCCCAGGGGCCTTTGGTTATCTTAAGGCACCCCTGCTTGATTGGTTAAATAAATGACTCAATGTATTTAATCTCTAATATTCCTTGTGAATCTATGTATTTATGAAAGCCTGACAACACAAAACAAAACAGCAAATATGCACTAAAAGCAGAAGTCGAGCTCACTTGAGCGAGCCGGGATAAATCTTCATCACTTCCACTTCTCTGGGTTTTGATCTGAGCAGCCAGGAATCAGACACGGTATCCTTAAAAATGGGCTTGTTGTCTGGTGTGCCGTTACGGTTGATGATGTCATCTGTAAACAGTCCCTGTTGGCTGTAACTCTGTAGCTCGTAATCCTGCGGTTCATCTGGGATGTAGAACGCTCTGAGCAATGCTTCCTGTCAGGACAGGAAGAAAGACATCAGCATAACACTGACAAAAAAAAGTTTGATTCAGGCATGGTCTTTACAATAACAATTTTGAGTTGTACAATGTAAAAGTTTAATTCTGGTGAAACCTGATTAGGTAAAAAAAAAACCTTCTCACCACTACTTCCTCATTCTTGATTATTCGAGGGATTGAAACCAAACGAAACTGATTCCGCTTAGCTGCATCGTCACCCTCAAAAACTTTCAGCGTCTGTTTACCTGTGGGCCAGGAGAAAGGAGATTAATATGGGCACAAAGGTGATTACTATTATCCATATGATTTTTGCCCAGGTTTGTACCCGTGTCAGGTGATCCCGTAGACTGAGTTTCCTTTGAAGTTACTGGACTCTGAGTATCAACATCATCCAGGTTATCTGGAGAAAACACTTCTCTATTATATTAGCATTCGCAGACATGTGAGCTTGTTATTTGATATTCAGAGGTGAACATGACACTCTTAACAATGAATTAAGGGGCATTAAATGTGCAATTTCCCAACCATCTTATTTCCAGGCTTACACATTTAATCGCAGAAAGTAGTAATTAAAGCAGAATAGAATTATTGTGCTCACTGAGACTGAAGAAATGTTCAGAGTTCAATACAAGTTCAATACATCTGTGACAAGCTGTCAAGTACCAAAGAAAACAATTGTGATACGTCTCCCAGTTCGTAAGAACAAGTAAAAATCAAGTGTTCAGTAATACTCTTACAATGGAAATCTATTGTGCACGGCTATGGGATATAAAACACAACTCACACCACAGACTTCCCAATTATGCATGTATCATAAGACTAGATTGATAAACTATGCAAAGTTATTGCCAAAATAATCACTGTAACTTTCATATATTATCTGTGCAAGAATACCATTTCATCTGTCTCAAAATCCATCTGTCTACAACAGCAGTTCCGTCACTAAAAGAATGTTTTAGCCAGCTTTTTTAATGTATACACATATATACTACATACACTACTATTCAAACCTTTAGTCAATAGGATTTTTTTAAAGATTGCTTTTGAAAGAAGTCTCTTAGGCTCACCAAGGCTGCATTTAATTGATCATAAATATTGTGAAATACTACTTCAATAAAAAAAAAATAAGTTTTTTTTGTTTTAATATATTTTAAAATATAGTTTATTCCTGTGATGAAAATGTTGTAATTTCAGATTCATTACTCCAGTCTTCAGTGCCACATGATCCTTCAAAAATAATACCAATATGCTGAATTGCTGCTTAAGTAACATTTCTTATTATTATCAATGATGAACAGTTATGCTGCTTAATATTTTTGCTTCAGGAGCAGCATTTATTTGAAACAGAAATCTTTAACATTAACATTACAAATTATAAATATCTTTACTGTCACTTTTGATTAATTTAATGTATCATTGCTGAATAAATATATTATGTTTTTTTTTTTATTCTCACAGACTCCAAATCTGTAATTATTTTTAAGTGCATTACTATAAACACAATTTTACTTTACAAAGGTGACGGATAAGTAAAAATTATTGTCTGTGCTAATGAACAGCATGCCACACATGCTGTCCACAGAACTTGTAAACCTGAACATTTTTCAGTTTAAGGTGTCCACTCAGATTTCGAGATGGTCCTCACTGCAGAACACAAGATCCAGGGGGTGTGGTTTGATCCAGATCCAACTCCTCCCCATCTTACATATACCTAAACCTACCCGTCTCCACCCCCTGATCCCTAAACCCACCCATCGTCGCCCCTAAACCTACCCATCTCCCAGAGCTCCACCCCTAAACCTACCAATCTCCACCCCCTAGATGTGGATCCAACCATGCCCCCTGGATCTTGTGTTCTGCAGTGAGGGGCTACTGCAGATTTCAGTGAGAATGTGAACCTGTCCAGGCATTACCCATCTCGCTGTGGTGGGAATTTTCAGAGATTCTGTAACAGTGCATTTTGCTGAAGTTCCGCGAGCAGATCCGCACGCAGCTGGGGTGAAGAATCATGTTCCGCAACCGCCCCATGCCGCACTCTGGGGGTATGATTATGCAACATGACGCATGTGCCTGCAAACATATAAACATAGATAAGTGGTCGAGCCAAGAGATTACAAGCTACAGTACATTTATATATCCAAAGCAATATATAGGAGGATTGTCCCTGTAGTAAGTGTGCTACATTAACCAGAGGCTAGGTGATTTGCTAAAGAGCACGGACTGACCTTTGCAGGGTTTCAACCAACAACATTTCGGTTACCAAAATAGAGCTTTGGCCACTAGACCACACCAACTCGACTAAAATAAAAGTACAGCTACAGTGTGTGTGTGTAAGTCCTTGTGCCTTTGTTCTCAAATCCCTCTAAATCCTTGAGGTTTATGCTTTCAAAGTATTTGGGCTGCAAACAGCCATTTCAAATCTGTACCCTGCAGTCTCTGTCCTCAAAAAACCTGCTCAGGCACTGGTGCTTACATCATCTACTAACCTACATGATGAAAAACTTGCTGGGGAGGGGATAAAATGCATGCTAGTGTTCAGACGGACATGGTCTGATAGCTGAAGTGCAGTAGAGTAGAGCTTTTTATCCCCAGGAGCTAAATTAAACAATGCGGGAAAAGGTGGAGAGTAAGTCATTGGAACGCCCTCCTGCGATACTATTTACACAATGGCACTCTACCAAAACCTGCCTCACTGCCTACCTACATAGGCAGGTGACTTCTAATTAAGCATTCTTGGTGAAATGGAAACTCATACATGAGTGATTTGGAGCACAGTCATACATTTAATGACAAAAATGCAGAATGTAAAATGAACGTATTGACAATTGATTTGGAAAAAGGCATCACGAGGACAAACACAATTTTGTGAGTGCTGAAGGGAGCTGCATCCTTCATTGCACCTGTTAAAAAACAGATTGATTCATTGTGAGACACGACAGTCTGAAAGCCAACTCACCTTCATTCTTATAACTAAATAATGAAGAAGTTTATGTGATGAATACAACCGACAACAGGCAAACTGAAAGCGTTGAATGATAAGACAAGTAAAGATTGGGTGAACTTTAAAAACCACACACTTACTGTAACCCCACACCACTCGCATCTCATGCCAGCCAGGGTGTCCGAAGAACTGCAGGTGCGACGACACACCTCACAGCGTGCACCTGAGGACATGTTCCCCTCCCGCCAGTGGTGCTGGTACGTGTCCTATTAGAGCAGGAGGGGATGATGGGTTAGGAAAAACCATGTGGCCAATAACACAATCTAGAGCAAAAATAAAGCTAGGGAATGTGATTAACCCAGGACCTGCTCCTGGATCAACATCTGTGTTACTCTTCTTATCAACCTGTCATTTCCCTTAAATTTTAGGGGTAGGATAAAGTTTGATCTAGAAATGATCCGATTATATAATTTTATTTATAAGTAAGTTAATCTAATTATAATACGATCATATTCTAATAAAGTAAATTATCTTGAGTACTAGGGAACAATTTCAGTCTTCAAACTTGTTTGACTAATGTAGTGATTTTTTGCCCTTTACACCTTTTCACGCCTCAGATGTTTCTAAGAGGATGCACTATATATAATTATTATCCATCACTTAGGTGGACGGGCTTGTAAATTTTCCATCTCTCTTTTTTGTCAGTAAAATGTTGTAACGCAACTTCAGTGGCAAAAGCTCTTTGTTTCATCAATCACTGTGTTTTTTTTTTTTATTCTGCCTCTTGTAAGGTGAAAATATAAAAGAAAACAGGCTGCAACCTTGCAATCTAGTCACCCATTTCAATAAATAACATCCTATGAATTACTCCACTAGAGTAAGCTTGGAGTTTCTTGTTTCTCTCTCCAATTCTCACTTGTGTCACAACCTATTTTCTCAAGGGGAAATAAAATTATATTTCTTTTTTTTCAATTCTAATCCCTATTAGAATCCTTTGCTGTGGGAGCGTTTCTGAAGTATAGAAAAGTCCAGATAAGGATCTGTCAAAACGCCAAAAATCATTTAGCATTATACATCAATGACTTTAAAATTTGGTAAATTATGTAACATGTTCAGTTAATGCAAGCTCTAATTTATGAAATAAAACAATTTATGTTAATTTATATTTATATAATAAAAGCAAGTGGAGGTCAGCCATGGTTTTATTCTCTTGTGTACTGGCTTTAGTCAGGTTAATACATCAGTAGATGGTGCAGTCCTGGTTCTCATACTCACAACGTCTTGCCCTCCATCTTGGTGGCAGACACGACAGTCGCTAACGCTGAACGGGGCACAGTCGCTGTGAACGTGTAGCTCACACACTGAAAGACATGTGAGGTGAGGTTACTGAAAGATCATGGAGTCTCTTTGTATGTTTATCCACTAAGCAAACATGAGGCAAAACAGTTGGTAAATTCATTTTTATTTCCATAGGACAGAGGAAATGTGATGAACTAGTACTGCCTGTGAGGTGTTACAGGTCTGCTAGAGGAAAAAGACAACTCATGTTGCTGTAACAAATGTTTGAGTGGGCGTGGGAATTAAAGACCGACTTTTCTTCTGAGCTTCATTTGTGCCTTTTGTAAGCACAGAGAGAGGAAGAGAAATAGAAAGAGAGAGTTGGAGTGCAATGTTTTTCTTTTCAGCTCGGTTCTTAGAATTCAGCCCACTGCAAAAGTCCATTCTGCCATTTCCACGGCAACAGCTGCTTTCCAAACAGGGACGACCAGCACAGACAAATGAGCAATAACAGAAAAAAAAAAAAAGACCAAGATGGTTTGAGGAAACAGAAGAAACAAAAAAAGGTTTCAGAGAAAACATTGAGAGAATCTGATTATTAAAATAAGGCAGAAAGGCTGTTGAGCACAGAAGACAACCACAACACTGTGGGGGGGGACCTGCTTTAATCTGCCTAGTTTCATCCATTAAGCTTGTTTAAGCTTGGGTTGCTGGCCTGGCTGAGCTAGTTTAGTTGGTCAAAGAACTGAAAAAACTGTAAAAAAAAAAGATAAAAATAAAAAAACACCTCTAAAACCAGCAAACCAAACCAGCCTGAACAGCAAACCATCTTGAAGGGATAGTTCACCCAAAATTAAAAATTCTAACCATAATGTTATGAAGCTTTGAGTTACGTGCGCAGACAAAAATAACAACTTTATTTTTTTAAACAAACTAGTTTTTTTAGCACAAACAATTGCTCTCATCGCTTCATAAAATTACTGTTGAACCACTGATGTCACATAGACTATTTTATCGATGTTCTTACTACCTTTCTGGGCCTTGAGCGTGGTAGTTGCACTGCTGTCTATGCAGGGTCAGAAAGCTCTTGGATTTCATCAAAAATATCTAAATTTTTGTTCTGAAGATGAACGAAGGTCTTAAAGGTTTGGAACGACGTGAGAGTGAGTAATTAATAACAGAATTTTCATTTTTGGGTGAATTATCCCATTAATGTGTATCAGCAAAGGAAAAAATATCTAACCAACAGCAACTGACATACTTTCAATAGGCCATTCCTACACCTTTCTAGCAATTTTGGTTCTTTTCCCAAAAGACCACTTTTAAGTCGAGACTGTCATTTAATTTAACATGAACATTTTCCACCTTCTCTCTGACCCTTATAATTAAACAGACTGCTTTTGCTACTACAGCTTTAAAGGGACAGTTCAACCAAAAAAATAAATTCTTTCATCATTTATTCACTCTATATTCTGAAGAATGATGGTAGCCAAACAGTTTTAGTTTACTTCCATAGTATAGACACACACACACACACACACAAATCTTCTTTTATGTTCCACTGAAAAAAGATGGTCATACAGGTTTGGAACAAAAAGAGGGAGAGTAAATCATGACTGAATTTTAATTTGGGTGAACTATCCCTTTAAGACAAAATGTAAATGACTTCTGTAATGATTGACTAACCTGTTTGAAATGCATTCATTCTGACAGAAAAACGGTCAGAATTGAGCTCAAATTTGTTTATTTGGACAAGTTTGGTATTCTGTTTGTGGCAAAGTCAGCTCATGTCATGTGATCAATGCCCTTAAATAAAGTGATTGGAATCATTACTAGGGTGAAAACATCCTGATGCCATCATACTATAGAGAGAAAAAAACACACACACCTTCACAGCGCAGAGCTGAACTGCCTTCCAGATGCTTTCGGCAAACACAACAGAACCTCTTCTTCTGGCCGGCAGGACCGAAACAGTGCGCTACAGGAACCTATACCACAAACAAGGAGAACAATGATTAATACAATAAATCTGAGACTTGCACTGCCTTCAAGTGCACCAGCAAAACTCAGATGTTCGTTATTACAACAGGTCATGCGTTCAAGTCGGAATCGTGACATTGAAGTATCTTAAAAACAAAACAAAATAATGATATTGTGAACATCTATTATTCACAATATAATTTTTTTGCTTTGTTTTCAGCTACTGATTACATCTAATCCAAAAAGAAAAATATTCATTTCTATCACTTAAGCATGGCATCACAGCTGAATGTGAAGCAAAACGTGAATATTAAGTGATTAACACCATGTGCAAAAGACTTGGTTTTCACTAAATGATCTCTATATGGATTAAAGATTCAATATCACCTATATTATAGATCAGGGTTTCCACCATGTTTCGGCAACTTGTGTATCATATAGAATTCTGAGTTTCCCATTTGTAAATACAACTTTGATTGGCCACTCATGTGCTTGAAACTTGTCATTACAATATTTCCAACTCTACTTGAAGGGCACATTGCACTGAAACTGAAACTAACTCACACGGTTATGTTATGTCTGATTCACTTTAACAAATCATTAGGTTTCAAAGAACAGGTTCAAAATGATTCAGTGATCTGTTTGAGTCATTTCCAGGCCCACAAGAAATCTACACCCTACTCAGTAGATTTCTCGGGTTCCGCAGTTTAACACATTTTGCCATGTTTTGAGATTTTATCTCAAAAACCGCAAGGAAATGTGTCGGCATATTTCATCTGTGCCTAGTCATCTGCATACCATTTTACCTAAAGGTCTCAGTTTTGCAAACCAGTTTGACAGAGTCATTAAAAATAACTGGTTTATTCTAACTATTTAATCACAAATCAGACATGACTAATGGGCTAGTCATGTGCCAGTAAGCACTGCGCAATCTGAATGTACCTCTGTGTGACATCACTTCCTGTTAGATTGGCGTGAATGGTGGGAAAGCACGCGGATGCACGAACTTCCTTCCTGTCTGGTTGAGGGGAGTAGAAATGCAGAGGGCATTTAGAATTTAAATAGCTGATGTCTTTTCTTTTTGACCTCATGTACCAGCAAAGAACTCAAGATTCCCCAAGGAAATGAATAATAGGATCTGATTCTGTTGCAGACTAGGGCTGCATGATATATCGAAATTATCGAAATATCGCAAATGTAAATATCGCAATATGCATATCGCAAGGGCGTGCGATATCTGAATCATTTTAATAATAGGCTACTTAAATCAAGTCTCGTCTTGCTGTCTGACTCACACCTGAAGCGCGCGCACAAGCCGCATCTCACACAGCGTCTCTTCTGTTCTGCTGCACATGTGCAAAGCGTGCGCACACAGAGAGAAGTGTTTCAGACAGCGCGCAAACACCGAGTTGATTTGCATTTCGCAAACCTTATGTTTGAACAGACACATACACACAGAATTATGTCAATAGTACCCGTCTAGATGATTATTCTCGTAAACGCAGTCAGTTATGTTTTAAATGAATGTAAACAGCTGAGAAAGAAATCAGATGTGTATCATTATACTGGATCCGTGCAGTCGGATTTAAAGGGACAGCAGCCTATAAATACGTGCTGCTGAATATGTCACTAATGTTAATCAAACAACAAAACAGCTATAACAAAGATTAATCTAAATGTAATTCATGCAGTGTTATTTTACACTTAATTATTAAATTTCTGTATCTGAAAACTACTGTTTATTTTATCTATGCTTGTAACGTCCATTTCTTTTTTTTCTTACTGACTGTTCACTTGCCTTTAATCATGTTTGAAATTTCACAGACTATAGGTTTTGCTGTGGTATATGAAGAAGTACTTAAAGTGCATGGAAAGCAAAGTTACAATTATATAAATTAGTGTCATTAATTTTTTTTGTTTGTATGTTCACACTGATGTTAAAATGACATTTTCTGATTTGTGACATTACTTTTTATGTAATGCTAAAACACTGCTGGTCACTTTCAGAAGTTATAGTGAGTCTTTCTTTTCCAAGAAAGAATGTGAAACAAATTGGCTATATAATTTTCCTTTTTAAATATTTTAAAATATAATTGAAATAGGTTTTTCACACTTTAAGCAATATCGTATTGCATATCGAATATCGCATTTTTTAACAAGGTATCGCATATCACATTTTTCTTCAAAATCGCACAGCTCTATTGCAGACCATAAAGAACCACCTAAAAAAGTAAAGTTTCAATGTATAGCATTTGTCAAAATAACAGAATAGAGAACAACAAGTGCCATATACCACATGGGCCATTCTTAGATATCCAGTTTCAGCTTACAGTAAATAAGTACATTCAGATAAGTGAACGTAATACAACACTGAAACCTAATCTTTCCTCTGTTAGAGTGCATTCAAGCATTATATTTAAAAGCATTTAACCTGTTTAAACAAACATATGCAATTTAAATGCACTCAAAGAAAAGCCAAATGGTCTGTGAGTGGTTCTCCTTTTCCTTTCACACATTTACTTCCTATAGAAGCCCCCTTTACATCTAACATGCAATTTTGGTTGATCGTTTCATAATCAGATAGCACATGAACACTTGAAAAACTAAGTATAATGTACTGTGATCGGATCAAGGAAACCGCATTTGGATCATTATTGCATAGAAGAAGAAAAAAAGAATATGTAAGTGCCATTTTCCATTTTGCACCAATGCATCATTATTAATTTTCAAACGATTCTGGATCGATCCACACAAATTCAGCATTTGATTTTTTTAAAAAAAAGAAAAAGTATACATAAGACAAAATGGTATGTGTCTGCAGCAGCATGTACTGTATACTGTAAAACAGTGCATTTACACCGAAAACAAGAAAAAATCAGATGCTCTGAGAATCACTTTGGAATTGGACTGTGACTGATTGAAATGAATGAAATTGAATCACAAAGTACTTAAAGATACCCACTTGTACCTGGAAATGGAATCCAGCTAAATAACATCCAGGATACAACTTTAATGTGAGCCTGGCTGGAGCTTTCAAAGACCCAGAGCAAATTGTTCTGATATAGTGAAGGGATGCAGTGACAAATCCCAGGCGGGCTGTCTTGTTGCGTGTGTCCATCTGTAACGACTGATTTCATGGGAACACGTTCTGAATCACACAGCAGATTGTGACCGCACAGAAACGGGAGGAGATATCAGTCTTTCTGCCTTCTCCTTCCCATTTCCTCTCTCTTGAACGGGCAGCACTGTGCCTGCTCTGGATAAATATCTCCAGGTCTTTGGCTGCTTGATGTGCAGGTTGGTAAATAATTCTACAAACACTTTGGTGGGCTGGTGAATAAGTGGTTAGAGGGGTGTTCTGTTACCAAACCAATCGTCCAAGATGTCTGGGTGAGTAAAATCTAGAGAGACATGCTCTTGAGCTGATCTTCATTCGCCATGCTACAAAAAAACATCATTGTAATTCTCCCACACGGGAAAAACTCCCTTTAATTGGCGGAAAACTCCCTTTAGGATGTCTATGCTGCTGAACATTTCCATTAAGCATTCTTAAAGGTGAAGTGTGTCATTTTGTCCCCATCCCAGTTTCTCATACCCAGCTAAAATTCAGAGAACACTATAAAGAAACTGTGAAAATAAATTAGTTTGAGCATGGTTTTGAAAGAAGCCTCTCATGCTCACCAAGGCTGTATTTATTTGATAAAAATACAGTAAGAATAGTAATATTGTAGCAAAATTAATTACAATTTAAAATAAAAAATTTTTAGAAAAGTTTTCTATTTTAATATGTAATTTATTAATGTGATGGCAAAGCTGATTTTTCAGCATTCATCCCTTCAGTGTCACATGATCCTCCAGAAATCATTCTTCTATTTTGTGCTCAAGAAACAGTATTAAGATCAATGTTTAAAACAGTTAGCTGCTTAATATTTTTGTGGAAACCATGTTTTTCAGGATTATTTGATAAATTTAAAGTTCAAAAGAACATTTATTTGAAATAAAAATATTTTGCATTTTAAATGTCTTCGTTTGATTAATTTAATGCATCTATGCTAAATAACATTTTGAATTAGTAGCTATTAAAAAAAGTATATACTCCAAAACAAACAGTTGACGGTAACCGTTGCTGTCCATAGTATTTTTTTCCATACCCTTAACATACTAATAGAAGCAAAGGTGCCTCTTTGAGGGTACTGGACCAGTGACAAGCTGTTTTACCCCTAAAAGCTAAAAAAAAGCCAAAAAAAAAATGAAGTGACATTTAGGGGCTGACGTTCTCACGACAGAACACAGCACAGTGTACGATGGGATAGATTAGGTGCTTCACTCAGTATTTGGATATATAGCTTGAGAACACAAAGAAAAATAGCTTGACATTTGCTCAAGCAAATCAGGCTATTTAGACGCTTGTGATGGAGCCAGAAATCGAACTCGATGATGTCTGAAAGCTCACAGACACGGAACAGCTGTTTAGAAGCCTGGACTGTCAACATTTTCATAATGCTGAGAAATGTCACGATCCAAAATACAGCCACTGCACAGAAAATACCTAAACTCTAGGGACAAAAATATAATTCCATGTAATACAGAGGAAAATATGGCGAGGTTTTGTGTTTAAGGTTGCCGAAGTAATCAAATCTTTGATGATGAGGCCCCATACAAGCACACACACACATTTCCCTCTCCGTGGCAGTTGTGGCCTAATGGTTAGAGAGTCGGACTTAAGAGAGAGAGAGCCGCAGCAAAAATGGCTGTGTGTGTGTGTGTGTGTGTGTGTGCGCGCGTGTGTTCACTACTCACTGCTGAGTGTGTGCTCTTGGATGGGTTAAATGCAGAGCACAAATTACGAGTATGGGACACCACTTCACTTCACTTCTCTCCATCTCTCTCTCTCTCTCTCTCTCTCTCTCACACACACACACACACACCCCCTACGGCATGTGTCCTTGAGCTCCACATCCTCACTGGACACATCCTCACTGGCTCTTGGCCTCCCAGGGGAGTCACTACAGTAGACTGCAGAGCATCCTACCGGACGTGACCTCGTTTCCAGTCATTAGCCTATCTCTCTGATCCCAAAGTGATTGGCAGCAAAAATGGCTGCCCACTGCTCTGTGGCTACTGCTGAAGTTCTCTACTAAAACTGAAATAGTGCTTTTGGAAAAAATGGATGGAAAAATCATGCTTGGTTTTGCTAGTCTTTATATGTAATATATAAAGCTTTCACTCTTTTTGTTGTTTTGATTGATATTCATATTATCGATTAAGATTTGTGATTCATCAAACTTAAATTGTGAGTAATTACTTTAAAGACAACATCAAATTAAAAATGACTCAATTTATGTCTCTAATAAATGTCCCTGGCAGTGGTTATCGCTTAACTGAATTAATAATTGAAATAAAGCTGAAATAAAATAAAATAAAGCTGAAATAAAATAAAATACAACACTTAAACTCAAAAAACTTTACAGAAAATTAGAAATAATAATAATGTTTCCAAGTAAGTTTAATAATAAATAAAAAATAAATCAAAGCTAAACATTTTTTTTAAAGTACTAATAAAAATGTCAAAAGCACAGAAAAAAAAAAATACAAAAACAAACAAAAATGACAAAGTTACTATAATACATAATATAATAGATACTATAATAGCATATAAATACTACTACAGGGTTTATGCAGGTTTTATAATGATAAAGTTAAGACCAAGTAAAATAATAAATTGAATGGAACAATGTCAATATTTATAAGAAAATTATTAAATTAGGCAAGTTTATGACTAAAACAATAACAAATATCTGCCAATAGTCTCAATCAGCTTAATTCCAAGATTGTCATACCCCATAGCCATATTTGTTCTTGCTTTATACATAAACTCACATATATTTTTTTTATTATTATTTCTCAGAAAAGAAGACTTCATGTTCAATTTGCATCAAGTATATGTATCTTGATGTTTAGATATTTGTACTGGAAAACAAAACAAAAATACTAGAAGATATTCTTTTTTTTAGTGCATGCAACATTTAATGCCATGATTTTACAAATTTAGGACTTTCTGCTCAGATTTAAGAACTTTTTAGGCCTTAATTTGTGGAAGGCGAATTAAGACTTTTTAAGACCTTTTTAAGACTCAGAAACCCTGTACTAAAATAACACTGATCCCTTATTGTACATGTTTCAACAGTGCAAGTTATTCTACAGAAAAGTGTTATTTCACAGCTTCATTCAATTTACTTTCGCTAACCCTTAAATTACCTTACTTTTCCACTAACATAACCCTACATTTTATCTTGCCAATATGTTGTTTCATAAGGAAATCTGTCACATTTCAGAGGTTAAATGTGTTGCGTGCGCATTATTTCTTGATTTCAAATTTATTAAACAAATTATTTCCACTTATTCACAATATGTGATACATAACTATTAAAAACTTTTTCGAGTCTTAAAGGACATATTCTCGATTTTCAGTAATAACAGTGTCGAAAGGCTGAAACTGTTGTGTTCGTATTTCCTCAGATGCATTGTCACGAGCTGTCGAGGAGCGAGGAACACAGGTGTGAGATTCAAACTTCAAAGAAGACTTCACTGAGAACTCGGGTGTAGAACAACACATAACACAAGATAATAACCAACAAAGAACAGAATCAGGACTACGCACATGGTAAATGAGGGAACTAAACAGGAACAGCTGGACAAGGATTAACTAATTAGAAACCATGGTAACTAATGAGAGCTCATAACAGAGTCAGACATGACAGGAACTGAACTAAACTGAACATAATCGTGACATTGGTTCAGTGAGGTTGTTGAGTAAAGGTTAATGGAGCAGTTGGCTCAGATACTGACTCACTCCTACAACACCCACCCACCCACACACACACACAGAGCTGAGAAAAGTCTTCAGCCAGTAAAAAAAAGAAAAGTCACATCCATTTCCTTTTCAAACTGAACACATCAGTCTTCCAGCCAAAGAAACTAGAAAAAGAGAATAAAAACACTGCATGCACTTTCTTGTTTGTCTCTGCATGCATTATGTATGAAGGCAAACTTCCAGAAGAGTCTCTGAAGGCCCGTCTTTCATTCAGACCAGTGGTTTCTGTTCCACCTCATTATCTTTCGGTCTAAATCTACATTTTGACATTTAGCCACAAAGTCACACATTAAGATTGATACAAAATACATTAAAGTATCACCAGCACGTTACTATGAACAATGGTGAAAAAATGTTTTAACCATCCAAAATGTGACTAGCAAATAGAATCAAATATTCTAGAGCAAAGTGTAACAAACCAAATCAGCATGCCAACACAATATGTTCATATCACCAAGGCCACTGCTAAAATTCATAGGGATTGGGACAAAATTTGTATAAGTGGGCCTCCTCACCCCGTGCGCGGGACAATGATGGCCCTGCATTATATCCACACATAGAGATAATCAACTATAGACTGGGTTTATAATCAGTAGTGAGTATACTGAGAGAGAGAAAAAACTTCCGTTCTGTTATGATAAAGCTCTAGATTGCTAGAAGAGCTGCTATCAAAAGGCACAAAGGCTGGCTGACACTTGGCCTTCACGAAAGACCACAAAACGGCTGGAAGTCATCAGTAATTCATTATGAAGGCCGGACAAAGGGCTACACTGACTGCTGTGTCACTGAGCAAAACAGTCAGTATATGAGGACTAAATAATTCATTGGAGATTCAGGGTGTAATGCACTTCCTGTTTGTAATGCAAAGCCACGGATAAGACAGGTAAAGCATCAACTGCTAATTATGATCGTTCTTGCATGATCATACCCTGCAAAACAGCTTGATCATTCTTCATTAACAGCATGATTGTTCAAGACTTTTCATCAAGAGCATCCATCCAGCGTTGTGATGCCTCAATAATGCTGTTAGTGAAAGCAACCTGGTCTTGCCTTATAAGTGTAATATCCAATAAGGGTGAATCGCATAAGATCATGTCCAAGTTACATTCACAAAAAAAGAAAACATTTTGTAGAAACATTTTTTTTTATAAAACCATTATAACCTTTTTTTTCTCAATGTATTTAGATGTTTGACTTTAAGAATAATTGAAGTTTATTTTATTTAAAATGTATTTATATTTTTATTTTAAATATTATATGTTTTTATTTAAAAATATCTATTAGATTCTCATTTTTGTAATGGAGTGCTTTTACTGATAAATGCAAAATAAAAAGTAACACTATAATATAATAAAAGTCTCAAAGGTGAAAAATCATACAACTTTTTAAATATGACCTGATTATGTTTTTTTTAACAAGTTTCATGAGATCTACCCATAAAGTTCATGTTTGTCTACCCTGTCATATGTGGCATGTTTTACTCACCTGTACTTGTGTGGGAGCCATACAGGAACACATGGTCCTGACGTGCTTCAAACACTTCTCATGTGACATGAAGTTACACACTGCAGGGCAAAAAAGAGAGAGATTTAGTGCAGGCCACAGAATTATGGTGCATTATGTTGCCAAGATATGTGGGTTCAGCAGCTTAAGCAAAAAGAAAACTTGCCATTCTTTCTCAGCAGTCCACTCTCAGCCCAGTGTACCATGTCATAATTTTCACAATTCAGAACTGAATTCAGTGCATAATAAATCTTTTATAATACCAAAATGAATTGCAAAATAGTCAACCAATGACTAGGTGAAATTTCACAAAGATTTTCAAACATCAAGCAACAGCATTTACTACTCAAAAGAGCAATTTGCACGAAAGACAAGAGCACTGACCGCTGGATCGTTGCGTGCCCAATTTAAGGTGCTGTCAGAGCCCACTTTGGCCCTCAGTGCAGACTGAACCTCACTGATGCATTTGTTGCTTTTCATGCTTACCAGAGACAGGAAGTGATCTCGCTGGTCAGGCAGAGCTCCTCTCACTATCACAACCACAAGAGCAAGGAAAACATTCTAAAGTTTACTGTACCACAGACGCGTTCTCACGCACACTCTAAAGCCCGCCACTCTTGTGAAATCAGAAACCGCTAGAAACTACATGCACATGCTGTTAAGGAAATCACAAAGTCTGTTCAACACAAACCTTTGTCATATGAACCCATGAAACTGTTTTAGCAACATTTTTGTTAAGTCTAACATGCAAAACACTAGTGACAGAATATGTAGCCGGAGTTTCACCTCATGTTAATTCCAAAATCTATAGGAAGTCAGTGGCGAATTCTAGGGGTACACACACATTTTGACCACTGAAAATTAAAAAGTAATTTTTCAGAAAATTTTGATTTAAAAAAAAAAAAAACGGTTTTAAATTATAATGACAATATATACCTTCACCGTATAAACTGTCTTTCTATTTATTTATTTTTTTTCTAAATTCTCTTTAATATTTTAATGTTATCGTTTTTCACAGTAGGCCAAAAATCTTTGGATTTTGAATTATTCCGTTTTAATCATAATTAAATAGTACGGTAATGTAAATAGTTGTGCATGCACAATTGAAACACTTATTCAAAATGTATTTAAAACATATTTGGATTTTCCAAGATAGACCTCTTGTTTACAAGCCGATTAATAATTGCTTTATGCGTTATATCCAAAAATAATTTTGAAAGTTATTTTATGGACATCTTGATATTTAGAATTTGATTAATGTAATACTGACTTTAAACAAGACTGCTATGCAAAACTTTAAAAAATTGACTTAAATTACGATTGTATTTTTACATAAATTTTTTTTACATTATAGAATGGTCAATTACTCCAACTAGTGACTAATTTAATGCTATCACTTTTCGTGTTCGAACAAGAATTTCCATTTATGTGCATCAGTATACCATAATGCACATATTTTGCTTTAAAGTATTTATGTGAATTTAGTTTTCACAAAAAAAAAACTAATTTTAAGTACGTCTTGTTTATTTGCATTATATCAGTCGATCATAACAAAAGATTATACTCAAGTCCTGCATTTAAAAACAGCAGTCATGAATACAATTTAATAAGTATGTTAATTCATTAGTCTAAGCCTGACATGTTACTAGTCTCTTCACCAATGCAATAAAGACACAATACGAATGACAATGTAGAGCATGCGTGTGTTTATGTTCTACTCTCTCTTGGTCCATCTGGCTACAGCATCCAGCCTGCCGCCTCGCTCCACTAGACTACGTGTTGCCATGCCAACCTGGAAGAGTCGATCACTACTTCACTGCAGCAACATTACGTAACAGAAACGTCTCATTTCTGCCTAACTCTGCCTGGTAACATCCACATTTGTCAATCAACATCTGCTTTTCAGCCCTGCCAATCTCACGGCCACATAAATCCAGTCCACTTGTCTCTAAAGTAATGCTGCTTGAATCTGCCAGAATCATTCATACAGGGCCTGTCGTGAAACCCTGGTGAACAGCATAACATAGTGGATTAAAATCTACCTAGGAAACAGCAACAGGCTTTAAAAGGGCAAAACTGATCTAGTTTTCAATCACTCTATGTGCATGAGGAAAAAACATGTTTTACATATAGAAATCAGATGGAAGGGGATTTGGCTCCATTATGATTCTTTTGCTGTCATTTTCACATAAAAAAATTAAAGCATACAGCTCAGCATCATTGTGATCAATTCTCATAAAGATTCAAAAGAAATCAGTTCAGCCATAGATTATACTCTGGCTGGTCTTTAGAGAGGATACTCTGTCACAGATTCTGCAAAGCCAAGAGTTACTAAACCAGAACTGAATACAAAAGGAGACAAAACTGGTGCTTTTCCCCCAAAGCACTACAATAAATAAAAGCTTCATAAATGACACAAAAGCATCATAAAAGTTGTCCATATGACTCATGTACTCTGTATTGCAAATTTAAGTTTTTATTCATCGAAACGACTGGTATCCACCCTAACTTGCATTCATCAGAGTTTATGAGAGAAGAAGTGAATGAGTCATTCACTAAATGACCTAATCCAGTAGTCAAGTTCAATTCAATTATTCAATTATTTGTTTGCAGCCATTGCAGTCAAATATTGATTTGCTCATTACACAAAGATACTGTATGACTTCTGAAAACTTGGAATATACTCGAAGAGTCATATGAACCACAGCTATGGTTCTTTTGCATCTTTTTTTTTTTTTTGTCTTTTGTCCCATTGTAAACTGGGCTGTTGGTTATACTCTTGAATCCTGCAAAAGGAAATCACTGAGCCATTATCACTGGGCATCGCTGAGGTTTGTTCAGAAGGACTGCTTTGGATTAAAGTCTAATCTAACATGCTAAACAACTACTTGCTTATTTGTAACTCAAATAAGCAGCTCTGTAAAGAAAAACACATATGGTAAACATCTAACTGACTGAAGTGAGAATAGTACA
This sequence comes from Sinocyclocheilus grahami, assembly GCF_001515645.1. NCBI lineage: Eukaryota > Metazoa > Chordata > Actinopteri > Cypriniformes > Cyprinidae > Sinocyclocheilus > Sinocyclocheilus grahami. The sequence goes on along the minus strand of NW_015505387.1, from coordinate 223,087 downwards.
GATCTTCTCACACGGTCACCGGCCTCCATCAGTTGGAACTCATCAAAGCGTCCTCCTGCACATGACCAGCCAATCACGGATTCCTGTCCAACAGGAGGAGAGTGTCGGATCGATCTGCATCAATCTGTCTTCCCCAGTTAGTATACAAGCTAGCCTATAGCCGATCATTCTTTCGAGAGGGAGGTGTGGAGGAGAGAGAGAGAAATGCTGGACATCCTGCGTGCTTCTTTTTTTTTTTTTTTTTAAACATTACCTTCTTCATTCCTTCGCTTTCCAGGACTGTCAATCAAACTGGTATGCGAAAATTCTATTTGAAACCAAATCAGATGCGTTCACTTTAAAAGAAATGGTTAAGTGATGTAAAATGCATTAAACGGTCAACTGACAAATAGTGTTTATTTAAGAGTATTACTTTAGCACAATCATATATATCGCATATGCATTTTTCACATCTGAGCAGCATTAAACAGTCTGTAAAGACACCTAAATACCACTTCAAAAGCGCTTCTGTACCACCTTTTCGGTGTAAATTTAGCATAAGAGAATTTAAAGACGCTTTGTTGACATTGCTTTGCTGAATGGAACCTGCCGACCAAGTGAATCCATAAAGCATCTTACCTTCACAAACAAACCCGACAATCCCCCATATGAAGTCGCTGCAGTGATGGCAGAAGGTCGGTTTGGTCAGGGTCACTCTCCGAAAGCAGTGTCCGGGAGCGTTAACCGAATACCGCGCCTTTGAACCGGGCGACTGCTGCGTCCTTTTTCTCCTGGGTCCGGGGCTCGAGCTCGGGCTGTCGTGCTTCACCCGACCGCTGTCTGCCATCTCTGTCACTTACAATGTAAATCCAGTGCAAAACCCCAAAATAAAAGGCACCACTAGGTTGGCTGTTGTGTAAGTCACATACGTGATTTAGCAGTTATGTTAAACCCAATCGAGTCATCGCTGAATAAAGTGAATGTTTCTTCTCTCCCGCTTCAGCGAATTAAAAAAAGAGTCGGAAACGCGCCGTTTGGCCACAATGTATCAATGTAACAGAGTGTCTGAACGTTCCAATCAAAGCGCGTGTGTTAATTACTGTGAGAGCTTCACGATCTGACCATCAAACTCAATAAATAAGCCAGTCTGCCTTTATCGACGAAAATCATCAGTCTGCCAATGCAGGAAGGGAAAATAAATCCACCACGTCCACATATATGATGTTCTGATGTTAAAATCGTCACAAACGCCTGCTGTTTATCCTTTACGCTGCTTTTCACTTTCTCACCACGGGAGAAATTCACCTCACCAACACAAGCGCCTGTAACTTCCGCCTGTAGTAGTGCTCCGGCCAGAGGGAAATACAAGATTCACAGCAGGAGCCTCAGCTATGGCAAGCCGTTTTAATATGTAATAGGCCTATTCCATTAGAGTGACTAGTATCTATGATACTAGTACTTGTTTTTTAAAGTCAGCTTACTCTTAAAGGGGTTATATAATGCAATTTAAATTTTTCCATTCTCTTTGGAGTGTTACAAGCTCTTGGTGCATAAAGAAGATCTGTAAAGTTGCAAAGACTAAAGTCTCAAATCCAAAGAGATATTCTTTATAAAAGTTAAGACTTGTCCACGCCCTCCTAAAACGCCTCGTTTAAACACGCCCCCACATGTCTACGTCACTGTGTGGGAAGATTTGCATAACACCACCCAAATGTTCACGCAAAGAAAGAAGGCGTAACTTTTATTCTGGCAGTAGTATTGTTGCTGCCGCCGCCACCATGTTGTGGAGATGCTGTGTGTTTCGTTGTGAAAGTGAAACTACTTTGTTTGGTCTTCCAAAAGAGTATGATATCCGCTTCGTCATGCCTAGAGCTGATCCGTGCTGGTCGCTGAGGAAATACATCAACTTTGCGCTGTGGATCGCCGGATCGGCTTTCACTGTGAACGAAGCGGAGTCCAGCCTGGGGTCGTCACATGTGGTTGCCGCAAGTCCGCAGGCCGCTCCTTCGTTGAATCCACCGGCCACGCTTTTCTCAAGCTGCTCACTCTAACCCGCCGGACATTCCTCACTCTAGGCCGCCGGCCGCCGCTCACTCAAGCCCGCATGTGTGATGCTGTGTGACACATTTTATGGAGGACTGTTTCCTGAACCTGCAGAGTAGCTTACAATGGGTCTGTGTGCTCAAAGGCTGTTCTATAAAGTGGCACAGTTCCAACTTTGCAAGGACAGTCTGGAGCTTCTGACTCACAGTCTGTAAGTACGTTTTTTATATTTAAAGGGGTCATATGATGTTGCTAAAAAGAACATTATTTTGTGTATTTGGTGTAATGAAATGTGTTTATGCGGTTTAAGGTTAAAAAAACACATTATTTTCCACATACTGTGGAATGCAGACATGGTTTTATGTTTACGCGGCGCGATACGCAACACAACCCGTAAAAACAGTAATTATGTCCTCACTGGATGCAACAAATGCCTCGTTTGTAATGGGTTTTATTGGTTTTGTGTCGTTGTGCCGGGAGACACAGCATCACAGTATGTTAACATTTCTGTCACACGCTTGAGGTATTCAGCCAATCACAACACACTGGATAGCTGGTCAATCAGCGTGCACATCGCTTTTCAGAACGATGAGATTTGTAAAAATAGACGCGTTTCAGAAAGGCAGGGCTGCACGATCCTCCTCAATAATATAATCTGTTTCTCAATCGGGCTCAAACTGATAAGCGATATTAACGATGCCATTGTTTACAATACAACCAGAGCACATGCCGCTGAGGTGAGGGGCGGGACGATTAGACGCGCACTAGGCGGTTTAGCCAATCACAACACACTGGGCTAACTAACCAATCAGAGCCCATCATCTCTGGCCTGTGTTAACGGGCATTTACAGACATTTTTTTTTTTTTACAGACAGATATTTTCACATAAATGACATTTTGGAAAATTATTGCATTGCAATGCAGTTTATGCCTCGTTTGTAATGGGTTTTATTGGTTTTGTGTCGTTGTGCCGGGAGACACAGCATCACAGTATGTTAACATTTCTGTCACACGCTTGAGGTATTCAGCCAATCACAACACACTGGATAGCTGGTCAATCAGCGTGCACATCGCTTTTCAGAACGATGAGATTTGTAAAAATAGACGCGTTTCAGAAAGGCAGGGCTGCACGATCCTCCTCAATAATATAATCTGTTTCTCAATCGGGCTCAAACTGATAAGCGATATTAACGATGCCATTGTTTACAATACAACCAGAGCACATGCCGCTGAGGTGAGGGGCGGGACGATTAGACGCGCACTAGGCGGTTTAGCCAATCACAACACACTGGGCTAACTAACCAATCAGAGCCCATCATCTCTGGCCTGTGTTAACGGGCATTTACAGACATTTTTTTTTTTTTACAGACAGATATTTTCACATAAATGACATTTTGGAAAATTATTGCATTGCAATGCAGTTTGTGCAAGTCCAGAACAGAGACGAGTTGCAATAAGACAAAAAACATACGGTTGCCGATCGCGTAAGTCACACACACGTGACTGACCGCTCACTTGCACCAACAGGAGGAGGAGAGTCATGTTACTCTCTACACTGCACTCAACCTGAGGGATTCCTACACTTTCAGTCTTTGAGGAGACATGAAAAACAGCGCATACCGAAGGAACGGTATAACGAAAAATATTAGTGGTTTTGAAACCGTGAAATTTTCAAATCGTGGTATACCGTGAAACCAGTAATCGGCCGATGCCTAGTTGTAAGGTGTAATGTTTAACCAGCTTGCCACACACACAAGAGCTCCAAGCAGGATCCACAGGCTGTTTTTAGAATGCGGAATTCCGTTGTGACTTTGACGCTTGCAGGACATTATGATGTTCTGCAGGGGTGAGAGTTCCACACCCTCATGGCTGCTCACTTACAGTCATAAGTGTTTTATATCATAGAGTAGAATGAAAAAGTATGACTCATTACTTTGCTTGTGAGGACATACCCAAATGAAGGTTTTCTCAGATTTAGCTCACTTCTGGAGGCAAATTGTGTAGCTAATACTCTATCAGACAGACACAATCACCTACACACAGACTGGGTGGTCACAGCTCATTGTGACACCACTATGTTGTGAAGTACATATGCTTCCTGTGATGGTAAAAATTTCTCTTACATGTCACTCAGATTGCTAAATGCACTGAGGACACGCCTTGAACATACCTGGAACAACAGTGTCCAGGCCCAAAGATATTGCTTAAAGGAATAGTTCACTCAGAAATGTCCTCTATCCAGAACATTGCTTTCTTTAGTGAAACAGCTGTCTTGTCTGAATCAGGAGAGAAATATTCACAGATACAGCACTGATTACAAATGAAAATGGTCTAAAACAGTTCTAAGCAAATATGTTGGTGGATTTAGATGTGAGAGGACATCAGGGTTGGATTTTTTTTCCACTGGAGAAAGCATTATGGATTTAAAAATGCCTTGATGGATTTGTTTCTTACAAACATGCAGCTTTTCGCTACACAAGACATTAATTGGACTACAGTCGTGTGGATTACTGTGATGTTTTTATCAGCTATTTTGACTTTCGTTCTGACGGCACCCATTCACTGCAGAGGATCCATTGGTGAGCAAGTGATGAAATGCAATATTTCTCAAAATCTGTTCTGATTAAGAAACAAACTCAACTTCATCTCGGATGGCTTGAGGGTAAGTATATTTTCAGTAAATTTTGATTTTTGGGTGAACTATTCCTTTAAATTGTCAGGGCCCAGGACTAAATTTTAATAGTGGTCCAGCTGAGTCCAATATGGAAGCAATCCTATAGTGCAGTGATTGTCAACCATCAAGAGTCAAGTTTGTAAAACAGACAAATAATAAAAAACTAAAATAATATTGTCATTTTTTTCAGTTCCTTTTTATAGAATCAAAACAAACTGTTTAAAATGTTTGCGCGAGTTGTTTTACTCTCAGTATCAGGCACTAATATGGACAAAACATTTATATACATATATGTATATACACACATAAAAATTGTATGTGTCTTTATGTTTAGCTAACTAGCTATATACTACTAAACTTAAAAATTCAAAGAATAAGTTGGAGTTGAAGAAATGTAGAATAACAACAGGTAATGAAAAAGTTATTAAATTCTATAAATACTATTGTATTTAATTGTTAGCCTATACTGTAATTAGCTTAAGATTCTAATATATAATAAATATTATGCAATATAAATGTGAAAAGACAGATATATGAGAGTTAAAGAATTGAAATTCAAATAATTGGATGTTTAAAAAGGCAAGATTGGACACCATCTGCTGGTGGTTTAACAGAAGACAACACAATTATGGAGAGAAAACAAATATGTGTGCAATATGGATAGTCAAAGCAGTAGTACACAATGAATTGTTTTATTATAAAAGTATCACAATAAAACCAGTTACAAAGCACACATTTTCCCCTCTGTACAACACTGCTTCACAGGGTACAGACATAAATACCAATTTACAGCCAAAAAATAATAATACATTATAGTGCCCGTCAAACCTTTAATTTGGGGTTTCAGATGATTTTGTTGCTTTTTAAAAATGATTCACTATAGTATGAAAATATTACGGCAACTAAACACATTTTGGTGACATGAGTCCCCAAGTCAGTTCAAAGGTCAAAGGCCATGTTTAAAAAATTTCTAAAAAAAAGAACAGAACTGATCTTAGATCAGCATATTATCGGAGTGATATTTTGTTTTATACAGCCTGAGTTCACACAGCAGAAGGGAATGAGATTCAATGTATGTCACTACAAATATTTCATGAAGGGCATTTGAGGCATTTGGTTATTACAATCCTCATACACACTTCCTGTAAAGCTCCTCAAAGTCACATAAACAAACAAACAAACACACACACACACACACTCTCTCTCTCTCTCAGAGTCCATCAAAATCTAGTCAAACACTCCAATCGCTGCCCAGGACTGACCTTCCTGTTTTTTTTTTTTTTTAATCAATCAAAAATGTGAAAGAGAGAATATTCTCTCAAAGCTTATTCATTTTTGAAACAGAACCCTTGAGCAAAAAATAGGAATTACAGGTAGCACCACTAAATGCGAAATAAATCCAATCACCACCCCAAATAATGCTGTACATCACAGCTGAAGGGTTGCAGGGCAACAGCAGAATGGGTCTTTTCTGAGTTTTTTCCATTATCCAACAGATCGGATTGGTCGAGAGGGTCATAATAATCCAATAGTCCTCTTCTTCCGCTCTTCCTCTTCCTATACGTCATTGCATTGCCGCTACAGATGAAAACCCTTTGTAAGCAAATGGCTAAAGGAGGACGTTATATATACTGAAGGTGCTGTTCTTAAACCGGATTGTTTGTTAAAATATAATAACAAAAGGAAGCAAATAGTTGAGGCCAGACTTATCAAACCAGACAAATTTTGTATTCATAAAAAATTCTGACAATAAGCACTTTAGAAAATCGGCCTGAGAATGTAAAAATGTGAAGTCCAAGACATCATAAACCTAAATATTGAGTTTCTTAAAGGGTTAGTTCACCCAAAAATGAAAATTTACCCATAAATTACTCACCCTCAAGTCATCCTAGGTGTATATGACTTTCATCTTTCAGACGAATCCAGTCAGAGTTATATAAAAAATTGTCTTTGATCTTTCAAGCTGTTTACTGGCACTCAGTGGGTGTTGCATGCATCATTCAAAATATTCAAAACGTAATAATAACTTTAATCTAGCTTGTGCCAACAGTCCTACACAGAAGCAGCTCCGGGCTGATGACGTATGAGGTCGGCGTTGCGCATGCGCTGGTGAGTCTCGTGAAAACCAACGTTTGTTGACAGGAGCAAAGGAAGCAAAGTTTCCTTACTTTAGCAAAGGAAAACCTCTTGGCTTATATCGAAGTCCTCCGACATTCTTCTTTACAAATCCTCGTTTTGTACTTCTAATAAATGACCGTTGTTTTGTTTTGATCTCTCCCCTGCGCTTCCGCGTTCGTCACTTCTGAGCGGCGCATGCACAAAGTCGACCTCATCCATCATCCGCCCGGAGCTGCTTCTGTGTACAACTGTTGGCGCAAGCTACATTAAAGTGATTATTACGTTTTGAATATGGATATTTTTCTTACAAAAATGCATCGATTCGCTACAGGAAGACTTTGTTCACCCCTTTTTTTTTATGGATGGGCACTTTTTATTTAACTTCTTTTGGACTGATGCATGCAACACCCGCTGAGTGCCATTAAACAGCTTGAAAGATCAAAGACAATTTTTTATATAACTCTGACTGGATTCGTCTGAAAGAAGAAAGTCAAATACGTCTAGGATGACTTGAGGGCGAGTAATTTATGGGCTAATTTTCATTTTTGGGTGAACTAACCCTTTAATATAACTATATTTGTTCCAAATGGGCTCTGGACTTTATCTGCTGCCTCAGCTTTAGCACAACTGAAACTAGCCACTTGAAAATTAAAAATGACCAAGTAAATATAGCTCTTATAAAAGGACAAAATAAAATGTTCAAATAAGTGCTTTTTGGTATTATTTATATTAAAAGCTAAAAATAAAAAAATAGAAGAAAATCCCTGTGGCCAGAAAGCTTAAGGACTCCTCAACGTTCCCTCATTTGCATTTTGGGTGGAGCATCCACAGTGGGCGGTGACCAATTAAAGAGTTTGGAGGTGTATCCTGAGGTTGAGTGGTGCTGTAGTGAGGAGGGAGAAGCTGTTTTTAGGGTCAGGCCTCAGTTTGTGCGATTGTGTTTGGAGTCTGCAAGACTGAGGTTAGGGCTCTAGAAAGAGGTTTCCACCCCGCTGTCGCATATCCCACTCTCTTCCTGATGGGGGCCCAGTGTCAAACCCTGAATGGACTTACAGAGCCCTGGACCTGAGAAATCGTTTGTTTTGAGGAAAAGAAGGGTGATTATTATTAGTATGTCAGTAAAAAATTTCAAATCTTTTCCCTAATTTTTTACAGGAAATTATTATACATCTTTCTTATAAAAGAAAATAATTCTATGAATAGAATTCATGTAGATAATATATATATATATATATATACACACACACACACACACACACACACACACTACTGTGCAAAAGTCTTAGGCCACTAGTATTTTCACCAACAAAAAATGGTTTTAAGTCAGTCATTTCTATCTTTTGCTGTAGTGTGTCAGTACAAAATATCAGTTTACAATTCTAAACATTTCTTTTGCCAATTGCCAATAATTGGAATAATGCACTGAGATTTTTGTATGCACAAGGAGTCTGATAGCAGCCAGTGCTCCACACAGAGATCTGATCTCACCATCATCCATTGATGCGTTTTTATCATACTGCTGTTACAGATATTTATTAAAGGGGTCATATGATGCTGCTAAAAAGAAATTTTTTTTGTGTAATGAAATGTGTTTATGCGGTTTAAGGTTAAAAAAACACATTATTTTCCACATATTGTACATTATTGTTTCTCCTCTATGCCCCGCCTTTCTGAAACACGTCAATTTTTACAAAGCTCATCGGTCTGAAAAGCGAGGTGTGCTCTGATTGGCCAGCTATCCAGTGCGTTGTGATTGGCCGAATACATCAAGTGTGTATTGTGATGCCCTGTCCGGCCGGAGCAGCGAGACAAAAACATTAAAACCCATTATAAACGAGGCATTCGTTGCATCCAGTGGGGACATAATTATGGATTATAATGACTTATACTGTCTTTTTATGCGTTGCGTTGCATCGCGCCGCGTAAACATAAAACCATGTCTGCATTTGTGATCGGAGAAATGACAAACAACAAGCCCTCCTCTACACTGCCCAAAAAACTCGCTTTTGAATCGTCAGTGGCAAATTCTTTAAATATAAAAAAAACATACTTACAGTCTGTGAGTAAGAACAGCCGGCATTGTAGTCTACTCTACCAGGATCAGGAAACAATCCTGACATTAACACACATCTGCTGCACACATCTGAATATTTGGGTTAAACTGTTCTGGAACAGTGTTGTAAATACAACTTAACCACTGATTTCTAGTCATGTCCTCTTTTGGAAGGCCAAACAAAGTAGATTCGCTTTCACCTCCGGCCTTGAGTGAACGGAGGCCGGAGGACTAGAGTGAGAGTATGCGGAGGCCGGCTTGAGTGAGCAGAGGCGGGTGGGCTTGAGAACGGCACGGCCGGCGGATTCAACGAAGGAGCATCCGGCGGGCTTACGGCAACCACATGTGACGACCCCGGGCTGGACTCCGCTTCATCCACGGTGAAAGCCGATCCGGCGATCCACAGCGCAAAGTTGATGTATTTCCTCAGCGACCAGCACGGATCAGCTCTAGGCATGACGAAGCGGATATCGTCCTCTTTTGGAAGACCAAACAAAGTAGTTTCACTTTCACAACGAAACACAGCGCCTTCACGACATGGCGGCGGCAGCAACAACAATACTACTACAGCGAGAATAAAAGTTATGCCTTCTTTCTTTGCATGAACATTTGGGCGGTGTTATGCAAATCTTCCCACATCGTGACGTAGACATGTGGGGGAGTGTTAAAACGAGCCGTTTTAGGTAGGCGTGGTTGACTCTTAACTTTTATAAAGAATATCTCTTTGGATTTGAGACTTTAGTTTTTGCAACTTTACAGATCTTCTTTATGCACTAAGAGCTTGTAACACTCCAAAGAGAAAGGAAAAATTTAAATCGCATTATATGACCCCTTTAATCTCTAAAACGTGGCACAACAATACGTACAACCATGAGAAGGAAACTGAGAAAAAAAAAGAACCTTCCCCTGGTGGCACTTACACGCTCACTCGACCCTGACGATGACTATGTCAAGTTCAACCCTTCAAATCAGACAGCAAGGTGGAAATACTTGTTTCAAAGAAACTGCTCAGGAGACAAAACCCAGAAGTGCCATATCTGGCTTTCACTTCTGTTCCTGGGAATCCCCCTCTCTAGTGTCCGCTTCCCCCTGAAACATGGCCATCACGCGGAGACTATATGTGAACACTACCGCAGTATGATGGGTCACCCTGAGACCGAGCGGAACTCCCTCAGAATGTAGTGGCTGTGCTGTTTTGTTGACATCATGCTTGAGTTCACATGAGGTTATGTCAGGGAGAACCACAACGTGATACAATTGTTAAGGAGGGCAGGGAACCGAGACTGACAGTGATTTAATCAGGGGGTTTTACAAACCATAATGTGGGACAAAAAAAAAACTCCCCAACAGAACAATACAGATTAAATTCTCACTCATACTGCAAAATGCCACAGTGATGATGTGCTCTTGGAAAAAGATCCAAAATGCTACACCAACGAGCAAAAAACATGTTTTGAGAAGATGAATTGTTGAGGTTTATGTTCTGGTACACAGAACAAAGGAAATATTAAAAACCGTCATCTACTAACATATATAGTTGTGCCTTTAGAAATGAAAGCAATAAGCCACTCAAGACCATGGGTTACTGTGATTTTACCATAGTTGAATCTTTTATCAAATATAAACGGTTTTATAAAATGGTGACAACAGAAATTTGACTCAAATATGATCACAATTAAATGTAGTCCCGTGTATTAATCAAATCATAATAAACAATTCTTCTGTCAGGTTTATTAGCCTGTCATTTGACACTAAAGACTACAGTAATGGTTGCTGAAAATTCAGCTTTCCATCACAGGAATAAAACAGATTTGAGAATATATTAAAACAGAAAACTATTAATACTTCTCAATTGCAGCCTTGGTGAGCATAATTCAACTGATGTTATCACAGGGTTGTGTAAATGTTGCAGCTGTTCTGAACTCAGCTTATCTAATCTGAAATAAGATTACATTTTTTTTAAAGCCATTTGACTAACTCCTTTACTGACACATCCAAAGGAACTTACAGTGCACTTACTACAGGGAAAGTCCTGTGACCAACCTGTGGTTATGCATACCCGCATACCAGGGTACAATGGTAATGTTTCATGGACCACTCCTTTTGGGGGGCTAGAACCAACAACTTTTGGCTGATGTTCAACCACCTAGGCCACATCACCAAGAAAAGCACATATCAGTCAATATTACCTGTGAGCTGAGGCGTGGTGTGGACAGCTTCAGGCTCCTTGCACATAGCCTGGAGTAAACTGACAGCACTGCTGTTCCCAACATGCTTCAGTCCCTCAACCAGCTCACGCACCGTTCCTCCAGACACCTGCAGAGGGGACAGATCATCAGCAGCTGAAACCAGAGCAACTACAGAATGCACAAAACTAAATTAATGTTCAGCCTACTGATATAGTAAATGTTAGAGCAATTCATTTCTTTAATGTTGTTCTGAGAAATATGGGTTGATAGGACTTAACTAGGTTCAGTAATTCTGGATATTTCAAAATATAATATAATATAATATAATATAATTAAGAACTGGTGCTTCTGTAGTATGCCGGTCAATTGTGGATAACATCAGATTAAGAGACAATTCTCTGGTGTTCATTTAAGATTCAAGTCAAAGTTATTTGTAGTCAAAAAGGAAGTACATTAGTTGACCTCATAGCTGTCCAGCAGCTTTCTAGCAGGGCAGGTGCTGAGTCTGAAGGCACTGGTCAGGATGCCAAGCCCCAGAGCATGAGCCAGACTCTCCCAGCCTCCCGTCTGTCCTTCCAGGGCCTGGCACAGCTCCTGCTTTGTGTCAGAGCTCAAGCTCTTCATGTCACCTGCCAACACAAGCCAAAAACACATTTAAATGTACACAAACACAAAACCGTTCTTAACATACATATTGGTTCAATTTTTTGGCTAATTTCAAGTTGATTGAATAATTAGAGGAGGGCATTATTTATATATATATATATATATATATATATATATATATATATTGCATGCCTAGAAAACACCATTTTAAAATTCCCTGATATTTCCAGTTTTTTTTGTGAATGTGGAAACCCTGAACAATACAAAAAAAAAACATCAACAAAAAACCAGAAGGATAAATGTTACCAAAATACTTTTTTGTAGAGCCTACAACACTACCATTCAAAAGGTCTGGGTCAGTAAGGTTTTTAAAAAATCTTTTGAAAGAAAAAAAAGCAGTAATATAATGAAATATTATTATGATTTAAATAACTGTTTTCTATTTTACAATATTTTATGATGTCATTTATTTCTTTGATGGCAAAGCTGAATTTTCAGTAGCCATCACTCCAGTCTTTAGTGTCAAATGATCATTCTAATATGCTGATTTGGTGCTCAAGAAACATTTCTTTTTAATTATACAAATTTGAAAACATTTGTGTGGCTTAATATTTTTGTGGAAACTGATGATATTTTTAGGATTCTTTTTTTTAAGTTTAAAAGTCAGCATTAATTTGAAATGGAAATATTTTGTAACATTATAGCCTTTACTGTAATTTTTGATCAATTTAATGTGTTCTTGCTGAATAAAAGTATTTTTTAAGTCTTTCCATAGATAAATAAATATATACATACCTACATAACTGACCCCAAACTTTTGAATGGTAGTTTATATTCATCTCAGTGTTCATACCTTGTGGTGGAACAACAGTGGTGGTGAGCTGATACTCTTCTCCATTAAGAATATCATACACCTGAAAACATGCATTAAATTACATACAGAACCACTGGCAACCTGTAATACAATTACATTACATAATACAACAATTATCCAAAGATATGACTCTCTATGCCACCTCTGGGGAGGTTGCCATGTTCAGAGGGGTTGTCCCAGGAATATAGCCTTCATCTTCCTCCTCCTCCTCCTCCTCACATGTACCACACAACTCATCTTCTTTGAAGAACAGTGGTTCAAAGTTTTCTTTATGAGGATCTGCTCCTAAAAGCAAGGTACACAACACTAATTGGTAACCTCTTGTCAAAGTAATTTAATCCAATATATATGGTCACAAAAGTACTAATTATTACTTGGGATGAGTGATTATTTATCTTCAATAAATGATAAAAAAGTTGCTTTTGGCTAATTCTACCAGAGATATAAGCAGAACACTGATGACAGCAGGACAGGATGTTACAGACAGTTATTTGTAGACATGTCATGTTAGTCATACACCTGTAATAAATACACACTTCCTCACCTGCAGCCATCAGGAGCGCGCACAGTTTGGTTGAGTCACGTCCTGCAGCAACGTGCAGAGGAGTTGAACCATTATAGGTGACGCTGTCTACATATGCATTACCCTGCATAGACAAAATGTTACACACAAAGTGTCATTCAAGTCAAGTCACCTTTATTTGTATAGCGCTTTATAAAATACAGATTGTGTCAAAGCAACTTTACAGTGTCAAACAGGAAAATAGTTTGTCAATAATGCAAGAGGACAATAACAAAGAGTCCATTTTTTTTTAGTTAGTTAAGGTCAGTTCATTAATTAAGAGATAATTACGATTAATAACTTCATAAGCACATTATTTCAGCATTTTCTAAAGAAATTAATACTTTTATTCAGCAAGGATGCATTAAGCTGATCAAAAGTGACAGTAAAGACAATGTTACAAAAATGTTTCATTTCAAATCATAGGAATTTCTATTCATCAAAAATTACTGAAAAAAATCTACCAAGTTTTCCACAAAAATATTAAGCAGCACAGCAGTTTTCTAAACTGATAATAAGAATAAATGTTTCCTGAGCAAATCAGCATATTAGAATGATTTCTAAAGGGTCGTGTGTCACTGAAGACTGGAGCAGAGATGCTGAAAATTCAGCTTTACATCACAGGAATAAATTACATTCTAAAATATATTAAAATAGAAAAGTTATTTTAAATTGTAATATTATTTCACAATATTACTGTTTTTACTGTATTTTTGATCACATAAATGCAGCCTTGGTGAGCATAAGAGACTTATTACAAAAAACAACAGTATAAACACAAACTCTCATTTCTTATTACTCATTTCACATGAAACAAGATTAGCTATAATAGTTTTTTAGCAGCACAATAAAAATTCTACTTTTTAATTCTAACAGAATTAGAGTTAGTGAGAATGTGTAAAAAATCATGAAAGATTAAATTATGACAATCATGTATTGATTAACATTATAGGTGGGCTTCATGGGGGGAAAATGCAAAGGTTAAGAGCATGTAGAGCAAAACTTTACAATATTAGGAATATGTAGTATTCACTAAAGCAACATCCTTCAAACCCATCACTGTACCTCCAGCAGGAGGCAGCCGGCAAGGGAAAGGTTTCCCAGCTCTGTGGCCAGGTGAAGTGCTGTGTGGCCACACGTGATCTCCTGAACATCCACATCTGCCCCGCCATCAAGCAAGGCTCGCACACAACTCAAACCGTTTGCTTGTACAGCCAGGTGAAGCGGACAGAGACCTGAACACACACACACACACACACATCTGAGCATACAGAACAGCTTCAAATCAGCTTTAATGGTTTTGACATAGTCAGTCCGCCGTACCTGCTGTGTTCGGGATGCTGGTTAATTGCACCACTGGTTTGTACTTTAGCAGCAATCGCAGCATGTTGTCCTCTTTCTGCTGAGCCGCCAGGTGAAGTGCCGTGTTTCCATGGCGATCTGTGAGCGTGATGTCCACATCGGCCTCCAACAAGGCCTCGACCGCCTCTTTTTGCTGTGTCAACACTGCTAGGTGCAAAGGAGTCTGGAACAGATGTATCAGAGGATTTTACTGGCCACAGAGCTTTTGGGAATTTCACAAGCTTTGGTTGCAGTGAAAAACAGAAATCCAATTCTAAGTTATAGTGTGAGTTTGTAGTATACCTGGTACAGATCATTCCTCATGTTGATTATGTCCTCTCCGGGGAGACCCGAGATGACTTGTGCTAGATTTCGCACGGCATCTGTCTGACTATGGATCACTCCCAAATGTAAACCCCTAAAAGTCCGATCCAAAACAGAACATATAAGTAAGTAAAGCTTTGATCTTTGGGAAACAAAGATAAAACATCTGAAATAATTTATTCATATTGACGTGTTTTGGCGAAAAGTGGGAAGTTTATGAAAATAGAACTTCTACAGAAATATGAAGTTGGTTTTTCCTGACTTACGTGTCTCCGTTCTCATCTTGAGTGGTCATGAGGGGGCGCTGTGGAGCCAGAAGCATTCTAGCATCACCGCTTACTGCGTAATGAAAGAGAGCTTGAGCCTGTCTTCCAGCTAGCTCAGCCAAATGCGGCTCTAACACACAGCCTGAAAAGAGCAGACAAACAAATTTGCACAGAAATATTTACAACCAATACGAAGCTTGTCTGGGTTTTAGTCTTGTTTGACCAGAGCTAGAAAACTTTGCACAAGCTTATTTGAACATTTGAAGATTTAGCTTCAAGCAAAGTCTAACCTGTGGTGTTTAACTCCAGATTTTCTGTAGGCTCTGTGTCCTCACTTTCCACTCCCAAACCGACAGGTTCAGGCTGGGCACAGATTCGCACCACCCCACCTGCTGCCGGATCATCATCGGTATCACTGTCACTGTCCTCATCACTGTCTTCCACTGGTTCTTGATACGCTATAAGAGAAATGAAAACTGAGAAACTAGCTTTGAGGGCAACATCCTATTAGTTTCACGGTTTTCACAAATAAATAAGCAGCAAATCCATGTTTAACATTTATAATAATAAGAAATGCTTCTTTTTCCAAATCAGCATTTTAGATTTCTGAAGGCTCATGTGACACTGATGACTGCAGTAATGACTGCTGAAAATTCAGGAATAAATTACATTAATATAAAATGTATAAAAATAAAAAACAGCTATTTTAAACTGTATTAGTATAAATAAATGAAGCCTTGGTGAGAATAAGTGACTTTTCAAAACGATTTTCAAAAATCTTACTGACCCCAAACTTTTACATGGCAGTGTATGTAATTGTACAGTCAAAACTGCTGTAATGGCAGCAGCTTGATTGACAGCGTGGACACCCACCATGCTTGATGGTGGTCCCGCCTCCTCCCACGCCTGAGGAGAAGTTGTATCCAGACCCAAAATTGTTATAGGTTTGATATCCCTGGAAGAAATGTCCTACAAGACAAAAGAATGTGTTTAGCTAACATCACTGACCTTTTATGCATGGTGGGAATTTCAGGCTTCTAATAATAAAGCTACTGATATATGAAGTGTAATGGCATATTCATATACCTCCCACTCCTCCTCCACTGGGACCGCCCCCTGCTGTAGACCCACCCCCTCCTCCTCTAAACATGCCCCCAGCTCCGCCTCCTGCTCCACTGTAGTCCTGGAAGTTTGGCAGTGTCTTCTGTCTCTTTCGTTGGACTTCTTCTTTGTCTTAAAACGGTTTAGAAACAGTATATCAATGGCAAAGTAAACATATGGTCAGGGGCGCCGCTAGCAATTTTGGGCCCTATGAAAGAATATGAGGTTGGGCCCCCTACCGCACCAAACATACACTATGTTGCCCAAAGTATTGGGAAAACTAAAAAAAAAACTCATCGCCAAACACCAATGACTTGTACATATGCGTACATTCATTTTAGACACTTCCAAAACTGTGGCAACAAAGATTGAAATACAATTTTTAAATACATGAATTATGTTTCCATCTTTGACGCCAGAATACCCAGAGGCATTGTCGTGATAGAATAGAAAATGGTCCTGTTCAAACTATTGGTATAAAATTAGAAGTACACAATTCTAATACTAGAATAGCATTATATACTTTAAAAAAAAAATTAGAAATTACTAAAGTAGTCAAATCTGTTCATTAGAATGGGGTGTCCCAATACTTTTTGTGTACAAGCCAGTCTAGCTATTCAAAATTTTTGTCTGCAATTTAATAATATTGACCTATTACTTTTGCTTTTGACCATTAGGTATCAGTAACATAATTAATTCAGAACCTGTTTTATGGACATAGACTTTCTGTACCACACTTAGGTATCAGTAACATAATTCATTCAGAACCTGTTTTATGGACATAGACTTTCTGTACCACACTATTCTGCTGATATGGAATGAGTTTGACTACTTAATCAGTTATATTAATAGAAATGCTTCACTGGGGCAAACAAAAAAATCCTAAAATAATAAATAGGATACCCCATAACACCAGCATTTCCAGTCAACATTTCTCAATCATGATCTTACTCAGCTAAATGTGACTATTAGCTATATATATATATATATATATATATATATATATAAAAAAACATGCAAAACAGAAACTGTCATTAGTGATCTCAGACTTTTGCATTTTTGTCTTGGCTTGAAAAGAAAATCCTAAAAAAAAGAGTTTATGTTGCACAGTCACAATCAAACCTTTAGGGAGTAGGTTAAAGATTTTACCTATAATCTGTGGATGGTAGGTGAAAGGCTTGGGTTCACTCGTTTCATTGTCTGACTTTCTTTTTAGCTGCACAAACACAGAGATGGGCTTCTGGAGGTTCTGGTCCCGATATTTAGGCGTCTTGAAGACAATGGCAAACTAAAAGATGGAATTGTAGGGTGGATTATTCATTCCACCAGAACATTTATTTTAATAATAACAATAACACCATAAAATCACAGCCATCTAAAGTCAAGATGTAACACTGATTTTTATTCACGGCTTCATTCAGAAAAATTGGACGGCTTGTTTAAATTTTCCTGATCCCTTAATCATCCACATCTACACCATTATACCCTTTTCTCCTGAAGTCAAAAATTCCTGTGCCAAAAACAGTCACTATTTAGTTTCAAAAGACCATTCTCCACAATCTCTTTCTGACCCTTAGCAAAGTCCTCTTTGAAAAATTCACTTCCCTTCGGCGACCATCTTGGTCATGCCTCCAGGCAGCTTTGTCCAGTCATGCAGGTACCGCTCTTGTCTGCTCGAAAGCTAAGAGGCTGAAATCTCTCAAACCGTATTGGTCAATATTACGTTTAAATAACATATTTCAAATCAGAAATACAATTAGACAACAAATAGGGTCATAACCTCACTAGTTGAAATCATGCAAATTAATAGCATTTTTCAGACTTCCTGTCCTTTAACAAAAAGGTGATTGGCTCTGTAAAATTGAGCATTATGATTTATTCCATTCGTTTTTATGCAAGTTTACACATTTCCTACTCTTAAAGGGGTCCTATTATGCTTTTTCACTTTTTGAATTTTAGTCAGTGTGTAGTGTGTATGTTTGGGCATAAAAAAGATCTTCAAACTTACAAATCTCAAAGTCTACTCCAAAGGGAGATATTTTGTTTTTAAAAAATCCCTTTTCAAGAACTACAACGAACGGCTCGTTTGGACTACAGTGTTTGTTTTCCGGGTTTTGTGATGTCACAAAGCGGCTCATGGTTGGGGGGTGGGGAGGGGAGAGGTCGTGGTTAACGCTTGGTTGAGTGCATCAGACAAGACGACGACGAAGAAGTGCTGCTGTAGCCTCAAGTTTTCGTAAGTTATTACACATGCACCTGAATAATTATGTATGTAAATATGTATGTTACAATTATGAAAACGTTTTTATAA
>NW_015505387.1:188520-204199 GCF_001515645.1 Sinocyclocheilus grahami | reverse complement strand
GTTTTTCGGAAGGCGGGCCTTCATCAAAGTCGGAACTAATCGAGCCGTTTGTGCCAGGCTGGAGAGAAAGGTATTTTAATAATGTAAATTATGTAAAAAATAATGCGTTTTTCGAACCACCAAGCATGAGAGCATGTTCTAGTACACCCCCAAAACAAATTCAAGACATTGTAAAAGAGCATAATAGGACCCCTTTAAAATTTCTCTGCTACTTTATTTTAAGATATAATACTGTTCAAACGTTTTGGATCGGTAAGATTTTATAATGTTTCGAAAAAAGTCTCTTATGCTCACCAAGGCTACATTTATTTGATTAAAAAGATACAGTAAAAACAACAGTATTGTAAATATTATAAAATTTAAATAACCATTTCAATACATTTTAAAGTGTAATTTTTGCTGAAATTTCAGCAATCATTAATTCAAACATTTCTTATTACTATCAGTTGAAAACTGTTGTTCTGCTTATTATTTTTTAGGATTCTTTGATGTATAGAAAGTACAAAAGAACATTTTGAAATCATTTGTAACAACATAAAAGCCTTTACTGTCACCTTTGATCAATTTAATGCATCTTTTCTGAAAAAAAAAATATATCTTTCTGACCCCAAACTTCTGAAATGTAGTGCATATGAAAATTATCTTTATGATTTACTAAACTCTGAAAGGTTAATATGTAACAACGACCAAGTTGTTAAATAGGAATTGGTCATGTAAATCTGGGAATTTGAACGTTAATGTCATCATGGTTGTGAATATCTGAATGACCCTTTAATATCTCTGTTGTGAATGTTAAGAGTTTTGTCTATACTGTAAATCAACCCCTTTATTTCAAAGCAGCAAGGAAAAATCCTTTTCTTCATTTATGTCCTTAATTCTGTTCAGCAATAGCAGATAGGCAGAGCATGCCGTGACTCTTATGATATTGCTTTCTGACCTTTCTGGACTTTATCACACAGCAGATAGACCTCCTCTCCTCCCGTCACACAGCCGGCGGTCCGATCCATCCGCACTATCTTCAGATTGGAGGCATTTGGGGCCTCTGAAATGCCACAAGAGAGACAAAGGTGTTAGAAATGAAACATGTCTTTCTGTTTTTCATTTTTGTGGTGTTTCCTCATTTTCCCTTTCTGTTCTCTAGCAGTCTCGTTTTACAAACATGAAGTCTGACAGTGCTGAGAAGAGAGGCAGAATTGGAGACAGATTATTAGAAAAGGGAGGGGAAATTGAAAGTGTAGGCCTAGTTTCAGAGAGGAAGCAATACCGACAGTTCTGTCAGAGAGTGAGAGTACAAGTGAGAGAAACGGAATAGGAAAATGAGAACAAGAACGAGATCAAGAGTGAGACTTAAAAATATATCAGTAATTAGCCCCAAAACTCAAAATCATGCTAAAAGCCATAATTTCTAATGACTATGAATTAGAGTTATCGAACTATAACTAAACCCATTAAATAAACCTATTTCGTTTCTTGAAATAAAATAAAATCTATTTTATTTCAGATAGATGCCAATGTAACATTTCCCATTTTCAGTCAGTTTAACTTGATGTAACTGAAATAAAATGAATAATACCGAGGAATTTACCAATTAATTCTTTAAAAATCCTACAATGTGATTTTCTGGATTTTTTTTCTCATTTTGTCTCTCATAGTTGAGGTATACCTATGATGAAAATTACAGGCCTCTCTCATCTTTTTAAGTGGGAGAACTTGCACAATTGGTGGCGGACTAAATACTTTTTTTGCCCCACTGTATAAACCTTATTTAAATGACAAAAAACATGACAAAATTACAAAAAATACCTCAAATTAAAATGCAAATGGAAAATATATAACAAAAAAGATTATAAATATTGTTAAAAACTATATCAGTATCTCAATGATACTAAAATAACACTGCTATGAATGCTTTTGATCGACATGGTCAGTATATCAAGGAGGACGATACTCACTGCTGTCAAAGATGGGGTCTGAAATGACTGGTTCCAGCCTGCGGGAGAACCCTCCATCACTGTCGGGCAGGAAGGCTGTGAACATGAGCCGTACCACGCTCAGATCCATCTCCTTTGACTGATGAATAGATGCACTGCTAATCAGGTTCCTCTCAGCATCTAAAATACATGAACACATATGCTGAGGTTCTTTTTATTTTACATCTCAGGCATTCTCAGAATCAATAATCAGTTACACAGTGTGTAGTGTGTACCTTGTTACAGTGTAATTATAAATATAAGTACTGAGTAATATTAATTAACTACATGTACTTACTATATGGTTAAGGTTTGGCTTAGGGTTACTTGCATGTAATTATGCATATTTAATTGTTATTATAATAGTAAGTATATGTAACGTGTAACAAGGACTCCTTAAAATAAAGTGTTACCCAATAATCTCTTAATCCTTTCTGTTGACAAAAGCATTCTTAGATCATCAGTAGAATTTTATCCATAGTGACATACAGTAAATTTTTTTATATGGCCAGAGTCCCTGGACCAAATTGTCTTGGCACAAAGTGAAAAGTGATTGCTTCTTGAAAAGTTTGAACCTACAACCTTTCTGTTACTATCCCAGATCTTCAATCTTTAAGCTACAATTACCATAAGCAATATCATGGCTTGGAAAAAATATATATATATATATTTTATGCTCACCAAGTCTGCATTTATTTAATCAAAAATACTGTAAAAAGGAATGGCAATATTGTGAAATATTATTATTACAATTTAAAATAACCTTTATTTCTTTCATTTTATTTTTCTATTTATAATATATTTGAAAATGTAATTTATTCCTGTGACAGCAAAGTTGAATTTTCAGCAGCCATTACTCCAGTCTTCAGTGTCACATGTTGCTTCAGAAATCACTCTAATATGTTGAAAACAGTTGCACTGCTTAGTATTTTGTGAACACCATCACATATTGATTCATGATTCTTAATATTAATATTGTGTCCGGGTTATTACAAATGTGTTTACTGACACTTTTGATCAAATTAATGCATTTTTGTGTAATAAAAATTATTAATTTCTTTTAAAAAGGAAAAAAAAAAAACTTACCGACTTCAAAGCTCTAAACGGTAGTGTAGATGCAAAAGTGCAAATATTTAGTATTTAGAATTCTTTGTGGTGAAGCAGGAAATAATGATGGCAGGGCAAATAAATATTTTAACTACCATCCTGACTGGGCCAGTAGAAAAATTGATGAATATCCTGAATATGGACATAATCTGTCAGGAAGGGTTCAGGCATACACAAACACACTTCTACCTGTGAGTTCTCTGGGCATGCGAACCTCTCCTTGTAGGACATCAATCTCAGGATTGATGAATATGCCGTAGTTATATCCCATCCTGTAGGCCTCGATCATCCTCTCTTCCAAAACTTTGCTTACGTTCTTCTTTGTCACGTGCAAAATGCCCAAGTTAGGAAAACTGTGAAACATTCACAAAGTGAACATTAATAAGGCCCTCACTATTATCATTGCATGCATGCTGTTGCTCAGAAAAAGGCATTCTGAATAATTGGATGTTGAGAGACAAATTCAGACCTGATGCTTGAATCTTTGGGCAGCAATTCGACAATGCAGATTCCTTTATCACACTGTTTGCCCACCAAGCTGTGAGCATGAAGATGGGGCTCCGCGGTGTTGGTCACCAGCTGAACTACCACTCGAGCTGCACCCTGGTAGTTACAGACCTGTTGCCCCACAAACAAACAGAATAAAAACATTAAAAAGTGGGTACATTTTAATCAGACTTTCATCTGCTAAATATGTGTGTGTGTTTATGTGTTTAAATGTATAAATCTACATTTTATTATTCAATGTGAAAAATTCATCATCAAAAATATTATTAGATCAATATTAGTTTATGATAAATAATAGATTCATTTATATAATTAGCTGTTACATAATATTAATAATAATAATTTGTTATTATTACCATTATTAAACAATAAATAATACCATACTATACACTAAAATTATAGTGAAGTATTTGCATAGCAGTTCTGCAAATACTTTTCATAAAGTCTAAAAGGCAAACCAGAAGACATTAATGGCGAAGGAATGTCACAGGTATGCTAATCTCATTTTGGTGGGGGAAATCCCAGCATTCACAGGGAATGTGGGCGGACCATGTGTGGACTTTTCCACAACATAATTTGGCCATTCTTATCAACAACATCCTCAACACACAGAAGAGTTCAAATGAAAACAAAAAGTGCCACAGTGGACTGAATTACAAATAAATCCCAATGATAAAAGAATTAAAATCGGCTCTTCTTGACTCATAGGCAAAGGTGTGTGGTTTGACTGCTTCTATAGGCTAAGTTCAAATATGGCTCATAAGGCACTTTCTCTGGGACGAAATGACTCATGCACAAAGCAATATCAACCCCCAGAAAAAAATACCCAGTGAATATCAAAGAATATGAGCATGAGCCCCTCTAGAAAAATCGTTCGATGATATCATGAAAGAAGTGATACCATGAAAACATACATGTGCATCCATACGTGAATAATTATCTTCCATCTCACCCTCTCAGATCTGGCTGAGAGTCAAACACTGATGAAGACAGCTGGCTGAACAGTTGATGGGCTGTATGGGGAACATCTGAGCTCATTTCCTCTTGATGTGAGTAATGTTATAAAAATTCATCAACCCAGAAATCTATACAATAAACCTGAATTGTGTACATAGTAGAGCGATAAACGAAACACCCTTATAGTAGACCACAAGTTAAATACATGAAAAACTCAGGGAATCCCAGAGTTGATGTTCAAATAACCAAAACTGACCGATTTAAAACAATAGACTGCATTACTGACGTAGATACAGTATAGGTTGTGGTTATAGTGGTCAATTCAAATACATTGTTGAGAAGTTTTAACAACTTTTTTTCAATAATAGCACCACTAGCAATGGAAATTCATGACATTTCATGAAGGTTCCTAGTCCTCCTCATTCAAATTCAAATCAAGTTTGTTTGGATTAAAGGGGAAAGACGAATTTTGGGGAAACACTTTACAATAAGTTTAATTAATGTTTATTTGATGTTAATTCAAAATAAACATTAATTAACATTTAATGTTAGTGAATTTATGTTTGTTTATACAGTTTGATGCTGCTCAAAGCGGGCATGCTTACACAGGAATTGCATAATGTAAAAAGTTTACACTATACATAAATTATTACAAATTCTAAATGTGTACATTATAAAAAAAAAATAAAAAAAACAGAAATTCGTTAGAAGGTGCAGCTGCAATTCAGACAGTGCAGACGAGCACTGAAGAAACCTGTGTGATCGGTTACAATGAAAGTAAAAAGAAAAGTAAAAAGAAATCTGATGCACCCTGAGCAGCTCTAAATTTAATGCTGCAATCAACACTTTTTTGTAATAGATTTTTTTTATTGTTCTGGGGCATTTTTAGCTCCATTTAAGGAGCATTATTACCCCAAGCCCCCGTTAATTTCCGACCCTGATGCGTTAATATTATTTAATGGACTTGAACTTGTATTTTTTATAAACTAACATTAACAAAGGTTAATAAATATTGTAACAAATGTATTGCTCATTGTTAGTTAATGTTACTTAATGCATTAACTAATGTGACCTTGTTGTACTTTTTTACATTTATGACCAGAAACAATAAATAACAATAAAATCTGTACAAAGAATTGGTTTTCAGCACCTTCAGTGCTTGGACTTCTAATGTAATACATTTAAATATAATATCGTTGGATAAAATTCAACATTTACTTTTGGCCCATGGCCCTCAATCAAGTTTAATTCTTTGTATTAAAAAGTTACATTAAGAAGTTACCGTATTAAACATTAGAGGCAACTCTGATTTACATCAAATGAAAAACATCTGAGCAAGGACTTGGCGCCCCAATAAAGCACACTACTACCACACTACTTGGAGGTGTATGTGCAATGTACACACACACACACACACACACACTTCTTTAATGTGTGTTTCTGTGTGCTGCATGTTAGAGTGTGTCGGTGCGAGAGGGGGCGAGCTGCTGTACATTTCGCTTCTCATCTCTGACACCACATTACATAGAACGAGCCTTCCCATTAATTACCCCAGTGACACACTGAGGAAATTCCCAAACAGACTGCCGTCATGAAGGAGAACATGGTAACAGAGAACAGAGTCCTTCTTTCAATTCTCTCCTTTCTTCCCTTGTTTTGTTTCACTCACTTTCTCGACCTTCAGCCACCGTGATCCCGAAATAAGTGGCCTGGCACTGAATGGCAGTTGTAAGAGACAGCAGCTACTATTTTTAGCTGAGTGCTCGAGCAGATATTGCATCATTTGGATTTATCATCTGATGAAAGAGCTGCCATATCAGACAGCCCTCTCTCTCTTTAGATCTCAAAACTATGCAAACCTGAAGGAAATACTAGCTGGCAAAAAAAAAAAGTGCAAAAAATGTTGATATTTACTCACTCTCATGTTATTCTTTCTTGCTGCTCTTTTTCATACAAAAAACATGAATGGTGACCATGGGCTGTCAACTCAAAAAAAAAAATCACTATAATTATTCCAAGTCTTCTGAAGCCATACCAGCTTTGTGTGAGAAACAGGCTAAAATGTATGTGATTTTGGAGCTTGACAGCCTCTGGTTGACATTTACATTCATTGTACAAAAACGGGGAGCATGAACATTCTGCAAGACATCTTCTTTTGTGTTCCACTTAAGAAAGATAGATAGACAAATTTAGAAAGCATCAAAATTATGTAAACCATTATTTTAAAGCTTTATGTTAGTATATATTCTATATGCAAGCAAAAAGACAGATCAAAATTCACTATGCAAATGCATATTATATGCATATTAAAGAAAGAATTCAGAATTCAGGATGCAAATGCCATGATAGCATCATTGCTGTCAGTTACATAGTCTATTATGATCACCAAGCCTGCATTTATTCAATCAAAAATACAGCAAAAACAGAAATATTGTAAAATATTATAATTCAAATGACGAACAACCTAGTATGAGAGCCTGTTCTAGTACACCCCCAAATCAAAATCAAGACTTTGAAAAGAGCATAATAGGACCCCTTCAATATAAAATTTAATTTATTCCTATGATGGCAAAGCTGAGGCATCATTACTCCAGTCTTCAGTTTCACAATGATCATTCAGAAATCATACTAATTTGCTAATTTTGTGCTCAATAAACATTTCTTATTTTTATCCATTTAATGCACCCTTGCGGAAGTATTGATAAAAAAAAACAAATAAAAAATATAAAATAATATATACACTTTTGAACGGTAGTGTTAAGTCAAAGAGAGTTTTTTCAAGCTTTATTTTTTAATTAGTCTGCCAAGACCAAAAATAAATAACAGCCTTTTCTCTTTGATTATCACTTGGAAATGGAAACAGCAGAAAATGTGTTTATCCACTCGATCTAAACCCTATTGCCCAAAAAGAAGCGAACTGTAAGAGAAGGGTTTGCTTATCTCCAGGCATCAGCTGAGATCTATCTGGTTGAACCTACCTTCACTTGTGGGTAAGACTTCCTGTTCTTCTCACTGGAGGCCCCTGGGAGTCCTCCGTGGGAGGGGCCCTCACATCCATAGCGGAACCTGAAGCCCCTCTGGAGATGACAATGTCAGACTTAATATTTTGCTATAATGAGTTTGTTATTGTCACTGCCTGTTGCCAGAGTTACCAGTCTCTTCTGAGCCTCTGTGCCTTTACAGTGTGTTTAGCTTAACACATTAGGAAAATCACTTGCAAACATTTCAGTGGAGATGTTTTTTTGACTAGTTTAAATTATTGAACAAGAGCATTTGCAAAAATATTGTATGCATTACCTGTTTTGGTTGTTCGACAATTCGCAGATAAGGTCCGTCGACTGCAAAAGAGATGCAAAAAAACCTTTAATTGAACTGTAAAATGAAATTCCCTCATCAGTTATTCTGTTAACCTTCCACTCTGCAGTCGCACCTAAGTAACATTCACACTTCCACATCTTTACACTTGCTAGATCATGATTAGTTTTGAAACAGAAAACCAATGTCGTTTAGTTAATTGTACATTTCCCTTCGGGAATTAATAAAGTTTATCCTTATAAAGTTTATGCCATATTTATGCCAAAATTGATACGTAATGTCTGGATACATCATATTTTGAATGAAATTTGTGAACTGCAGTGAATAACAACTTAAATATCTGTTCTTCACACAAAGCAATCAAAAAGGGCAAAAGGGCAAAGTGAACATTGTGTTGAATATCTCCTTTTGTATTTTATGACAAAAAGGAACTCATATGCTTACAATGTCAATATCACAATGCAATTCAAACAGAAGCATAAGCAAACATGACTAGCTGAAGTAATTTAATTCAACCAGGTGTTGGAAAATCAGAAGGATTAGAATTCAATCTCATCATGCAGACTTTCGGGCCGTCAAGCATTTCAGAGCTTTTGCTGAGAGGTGGGTGTTCTGCAGATATTTTAGGGCCAGAGCTCTTGCTGTACCACGTGTTTCCACAGAAGTGCAAGCCTCTTCCTGTGCACTACAAAGACTGAGACCACATCCTTGGTGAAACGCAGCTAAATCAATCAGCTGCTAAACCTGCAGAATTTAAACTCACACAGCCCAGCTTCAATGTGTCCACTTCTCCCAATACACTGACATTAGGAAACGGTCCAGATCGATGAGCGTTTATTATGATATAACAGGGACAGGTACTTTATTTGGTTAGA
Source organism: Sinocyclocheilus grahami (assembly GCF_001515645.1). Taxonomy (NCBI): domain Eukaryota; kingdom Metazoa; phylum Chordata; class Actinopteri; order Cypriniformes; family Cyprinidae; genus Sinocyclocheilus; species Sinocyclocheilus grahami. The sequence continues at coordinate 195,468 of NW_015505387.1, read as the reverse complement.
TAAGATAGTTGTATTACCAACATTACTCACCTGTTCTTTGCTTGATGAGGTGTCTCAAGTCTAAATATGTCAAAACCACAAGTGCACTGAACTCAAAATAGCTATCATTATTCAATTGTCAGAGTGAGCACACCATCTCAAAACAGAGTAATAAGGGGTGTTCCTACTTAACACTTAGTAGCTAACTGTATCACTAGTATTTCCACATTGTGCTGCTGCATGCTTGAATAGAGTTGAACTCTGTTCTAAAATTTTGTCTAACCGGTTTGACTAAGTTCTGTTGCTCATGTCACCTCTAATTACCACCTCTCACTGAAAATAAATGATGCTAGTAAATTATGCTTTCCTGCTGCTGATGTGAACGCCCCACCAAGATAACTCCATGTAGTAGAAACCTAAACGAACAGTTCACCCAAAAATGGCAGACAATTTGGTGAAAATCCAAGATGTAGATTCATTTTTCTTTCTTAGAACAGTTTTGAAGAAATTGTACTGAAATTGTATTGAAAGTGAATGGGTGCCGTCAGAATGAGAGTCCAAACAGCTGATAAAAACATCACAATGATCCACAAGTAATCCACAAGACTCCGTGACATTAATTAACGTCTTGTGATATAAAGTGAAAAGCTGCATGTTTGTAATAAACAAATCCATCAAGAAGTTTTTCACTTGAAATTGTAGCTTCTGTCCTTTATCCATAATACTGCTTTCTCCAGTGGAAAAAAAAAACTAATTTGAATCAGGAGAGAAATATGAGAGTTCTAAACAAATCTGTTGGTGGATATTAATGTGAAAGGACAACAGGGGAACTGGAGGAAGTGTTATTATGGATTATGGACTGACATTTTAAAATAAAAAAAATGTAAAGTTAAAGTTAAAACACCTTAATTATAAATTCATTTCTTCAAACACACAGCTTTTCACTTCACAAGACGTTAACTGATGGTCTGGAGTAGGGTGGATTACTTGTGGATTATTGTGATGTATTAATCAGATGTTTTCCCACTCATTCTAATAACATCCATTTATTGCATAAGATCAGTTGGTGAGCAAATGACGTAATGCTACATTTCTAATTTCTCCAACCCATGGACTTTCATTTGCATTTTTCTAAATATCTTCTGTTTTACAGAAGAAAGAATGCCATACAGATTGGAATTATTATTTTTGGGTGAGCTATCCCTTTAAGTGTGCCCTTTTAAAAGTCTTTCATTCAAAGTAGAGGTACATTTTTAACCAAAACTGCATAGGTTTACAGTTTTACAGTGCTTAAGCAGATCAAGCACAGGTGTTGAAAGGTGGCAGCCCCAAAACAGCACTTATCTCAGAGAGGTTTCTCATGCAACCACATGGTGGTGAAAAGCTGTTCATGGTTTTCAGTCATGTCTCTGTAATCCAATGAGGAAGTGAAAAGTGTGGGGAAAAAATAGATCAGCTCTTGTAGCGCAATCATACACACTATACGAATGACTGTGTATGACATCACTGAACTAAGGAATGAGATGTTTCTGGGATTTTGTGTCTGCACTTCTCTAGAAAGGTTTATTGGATTTTGACCTCTTACTGAATGTTACTGCAGGGTGACTGTTTTCTTGAGAAAGGAATAAAACAAGAAGTAAAATGGGAATGAAGGCTAGTCTTACCGCATCCATTCTGCAAAGTTCAGCAAGTTATCTCTTTATCAAGACCTTGATTGAACGACAAATCTGAAAACTCTAAGGAGTCTCTTACCAGTCCTCATTACATTATTGTTGTGGATGCCCGGAAATGCTGTCGGGTCCATGGTCATCCATATTGTGTCGTCTCTGAACGGGTCAATAGGTTCCATGTACTTTAGAGAGAATTAAAGCAAAAACAATGAGACACACATGCAGAAGAATATTTTATATTATTATTCCAATATTTGGAATTTGGCCATATTCAGATTATGTATGTGTCAACATATTTATCACATTAAAAGCCATAATTTTAGAATTACTGAAAATACAACATAATAAAATCACATATGCTGGTTTCTATGTATGCTGTAGCGCAGTGGTTCTCAAACCTGTCCTGGAGTACCCCCAGCCCTGCACATTTTGTATGTCTCCCTCATCTATCACACCTGATTCAACTCATCAGCTTATTAGTGGAGACTGCAAGACCTGAAGTGGGTGTGTCAGATATAGGGAGACATATAAAATGTGCAGTGCTGGGGGTACTTCATGGAGAGGTTTGAGAACCACTGCTGTAGAGAATGTAGGTTTTTCAAAATAAAGGCTTAACCAGAATATAGACATCATAAAAAGATTTGCATGCAATTACGGCTATTTTGAACGCTTTACATATTTTTAAACAGCTCCATGACTTTCTGTCATAAACAGAGGGTTTGAATTTAGGAGTGAGATTACTGGCACAGGTGTAAGATGCATCACTGTAGTATGTGTAGACAGACAAGGCAGTAATATGATTTTATATGTGAATACAAAACTGAACAAACTATAGTGTATAGCTTAATTTGGTGCGGTGTAAGAGTGAAATAGCAACCACAGAAGGCAGGAAAAACGAAAACCTCCTCAGCTTTCTAAGAGACACATCCTGTGTGATGCTGCGGTATTTACATAAATTAATATGTCCTGTTTCAAATGTAATAATTTACTATCAGGCTTATACGCCTTCAAAGGCATACATCTGTTACAAACAACACACAAAAAAGAGCTCTGAGGTCTATGTTTATCTTGTGAAGATAATTACAAGGCATGAGCTTCATGCTATCCGTCTCCTATCAGCTATCATGATAATAAATATTTTCATAAATAAATTAGCAGGTAGCAACAGAAGCTTAAAGTCAACATGAAATTAAAACTGAACCAATTTACCTCCTGGTCTTACAGTTGGCGCCAAAGACAAAATACTCAGAAATATGTAAGATTACTGACGTTAATTGAGTTCGAATGGCAATTGGGGTGTTTCCAAACACTGCAGAAAATCTTCCCTTACCACACCATGGTATGGATCCTCTCCAGCCATGATTCCTGTGGAGAAAAGTAAAACATTAATTCACATTTCATAATCGTATTCTTATTCACACCTTATTCACACAGTGTCCAAAAGTAGTCTGGAAAATAGAAAATACGAAGGGAAGTTAAAAGCTAATTCTTTATTGGTTACACAAACAGTAGAAATGTTTTGTACGTAAGCGAATCTGTGTTTTTGAACGAATCTTTTAAGTGAATCGTCCTTGTTCGCTTTCATGCTCGTAACATGAAGAAGTCACTCCGCTTTAAATCAGCTTTCCTGCCTTCAAAAACTGATGCTGTGTCTTAATGTGCCTACTTATACTACGCCCTTAAAGTATGTACTCTTTTGGTGAAGAAAAAGTACACACTTTTGAGTGTGTAGTAGAAGAGTAGGCAAGCTTTGGGACATACTATCACGTCACACAATTACATCTTTAAAGGACTGCTCTGTCATATAATTACACGCACCCGGTCACTGTAAACTGGTCTGTAAATCATCTTGTCACAGTTAACATCCTCCACATTTCTTCAAAGAGAAAGGAAACATTTAAATCGCATCATATGACCCCTTTAAATTTAACTTCCTACTGTATTGGAGAGAAAAGAAGTAGCTCATTGGGGGGGTTGTTAAATAAAAATGTAATTTATAACATTTTAGACATTTATAAATAGACTAATTTACAACATTAAAAAAAATTTTTTTGTCAGAAACTCAAATTACATATTTTGTTTGGTTGTCTAATGTTTGTTTTCAGAATCGTGGGAGAATAATAGCATAAAAATACATAGGCTAACGTATCAGACATCTAACTAATACCATTAGTACTGTTTATAGCCTATTATGTTACATGTTAATATGTATGTTTATGAACATGTATTATGTAGTTCTGCAACCAACCCCACGGGAGATTTAGCACAAATACTGAACTTGTGAGTCATTATGATTATATTAAATACAGCCTAATTGTGCAGAATCTGCATGTATCTAGCTTACTTGAACATACTCGTCACTACGCAACAAATTACGGTCGCTGGTTTCCTTTGCATTGAAACAATAGCGAATAGTTGAAAAACGACTCAAGACCGTGACCGTTTCTCATTTTGCATTCTTGTCTGTACTTGTGTTCTTGTGGACTTGTGAAACGTCATCAGTCGTCGCCCAAGTACTGTTCCAATCCCCAGATGTGTTCTTGCTCCGCCCCTTTTATCATGGATGCATCCAGAGGTGACTTGTGAAAACTTGAGGCAGCCAGGTATCCCAGAATGCATTTCGCACCAACCAGCAAGCGTTAATGGTCAAAATATTACTGTTATTGTGTCATGAATGCTGTTCTAAGAGTATTTCAGGCGAGAATGTAGTTGTTTAAAACTAAAATCTGCAGTTTATTTATAAAGATGACGCCTATTTGAAAATTGGCTTCGCTGATTTTGGAGACGTGAGCTCCAAGCGATCAGCGGGCGCTCAGTGCTCATGTATCCGCCGAGAGCAGCCTCACCTCGGCTAGTCCTTCTGACATTTGCCGCTGGATCTGATTAGGGGTTAAACATGAGATATAATACATTTTGGGTAAATCTTTGGTCTCATGAATCTATTATTTATTCTAGGTCATATCGTTTTGGCTGAGCACAAAGTTATGTTTCATAAATTAATTATTTATTTATTAATCGTAATACAGCGCTGACTTTGTTGCATACATTTGACTGAATTGTTTGCTTTTGTCTTATTTCCTATTACATACGTCTCTTATACTTTATAGTTATACTTTTATAATGGCTATTATTGCTCATTAAAACTGACATTAACAAAAAAGGCAGAGTTGTGCTTGTCATATTTCATTTTATAATACATTCAGTGAAGATAATCAAGAGCATATTTGCACATATTACCTAAACCACATATTAATGTTTTATATTTTTAAAATGAAAACGAAAAGGGTTGTGTTTTATATTTTGAAGAAAACGAAAAGGTAGAGGTGTTTGATATCATTTCGTTTTATTGTAATGCGTGTACGTTTTTGTGGCTATTAATATTTTAAATGAAACAGAAAAGAGGCAATGCTGTTTGATATATTTCATTTCACTGTAATGTATGTAGCCTACGTTCCCCGAACTAAATTTTTGCGCCTATTAATATGTTTAAAAGAAAACAAAAAGAAGAAGTGGTGTTTGATATCATATTTTGTCGTATTGTATACATACAGTTAGGATAACCAGAGTAGTCAAGGCAAGCTGACTGACGTTATCAAGTACGCTGCTGTTCCATTTGCAGAATTACTGAGAAGGGTATAACTGCATTTGCAGATCTCCAAATGGGGGTGGGAACGCCAAAACAGGGTGGGAGCTCCAAAATAGGGCGTGGCTTCCTCCCATTGACAGACAGGCACATGACACGCATGCACAATTTTTCCTCCAATCCACTTCAGTGCAAACTCTGCCCCACAGCTGATTCTAAAGATTTTATTGGTTGTGTCAATTAAAGTGTTGATTTCCTACATTATGCTACAAAAAATGTTAACCCCTAAACCTACCCCACACCTGACCCTAACATTAACCAGTGAAATGGACTGCACGGTGGGATTTGCGCTGAATAGCGTGGTAAAGAAAGTTGCAGTTCAGGAGATAAACAGTTATTAAGATTATGCGATATGAGATCGTTCCGTAACTCCCCAACCAGACCTTAGCGGACAATGGCACCTTTTTAGTTACACCCAGCGTCACTACCCCCTCCTGCCCTGCAAATTTCGAGCCCCGAGACGCCCCTGTTGCTTAAAACAAAGCAGTAGAGTAAAATCTTTCCCCTGCGCTGTGCCGGGACGGCTCGCGGGAGAGCTCGTGGTTGATTCCCGTTTATATCATTAAGCAGAGGTTCAAACTCCAGTCCGAACACCACTGGCTACGAGCTCTGGGCTCTGCTCTCACGGAGAATATTTATTTATATAGCATATTTTAATTTAGATGAACTAGAAACAATGTTAAATTTATAAAGCTTTATTTTGAAAGTCAACAACAATTGGCTGGAGCCAGAGCCAATGGTGAAAGTCTTTGCGCGAGGAGACCACGCCTCATTTTGGAGGTTCTGCCCAGTTATATCTACTTGGAATTACCGGACTTGCGTCCTACCGTCCTCGGGAGTTCGCACTTCTGAGTCGAACTTGCAAAGTCTGAACTACTGAGGACGCAAGTCCAAACTTTGCGCACTTGTGCCTTGTCCAAATACCCGCACTTGCGGTCTTGGCCACTTGAGAGCGCATGCGCGCGACAGGAAGTAAGTGTGCAAGACTGTCCCAGGTCTTAAAGGGGTCATATAATGCTATTTTAAAGATCATTATTTTGTGTATTTGGTGTAACAGAATATGTTGACATGCTTTAACCCTCTGTTTATTTTTCAAATACTGTACATTATTGTAGGTCCTCTATGCCCCGCCTATCTCAAACATGTCGTTTTCAACAAACCCCCCTCCTTTGACAAGCTCAGTCTGCTCTGATTGGCCAGCTGACCCAGTGCATTGTGATTGGCCGAACACCACAAGCACGCGTCGGAAATGTAACGCCCCTTACCATAATCGCGAGCTTCAGCTTTCAAAATAAATATCAAGACAGTTAATAATGTCCTTAGTTTTACCATCAGTTCAAGACCGAAAGGGCTACAGAGTCGCGTGACAGACACAGTGATGATGCAGTACACAAGCCGCGGTTAAGACAGCTGACGTGCTATGATTTCTGACAGACAGTTCACTCTCCTGTGATGTGACCCTGTTCCCCTTCACACACACACACACACACACACAACACATTACTCTGCGCTGCGCTAAACTCCGCATTTGAACAGTCAATAGCAAATACTTAATCTGATAACAAAACATACTTACAGTCACTGATTCAGAAGCGCCAGATTGTCATAGCAAAGTCGGAAATGACCCTTTTTTTTTTTTTTTTTTAAATAGCCTTT
>NW_015505387.1:153269-187956 GCF_001515645.1 Sinocyclocheilus grahami | reverse complement strand
GTCAGAAACTCAAATTACATATTTTGTTTGGTTGTCTAATGTTTGTTTTCAGAATCGTGGGAGAATAATAGCATAAAAATACATAGGCTAACGTATCAGACATCTAACTAATACCATTAGTACTGTTTATAGGTTACATGTTTACATGTTAATATGTATGTTTATGAACATGTATTATGTAGTTCTGCAACCAACCCCACGGGAGATTTAGCTGAACTTGTGAACTTGTGAGTCATTATGATTATATTAAATACAGCCTAATTGTGCAGAATCTGCATGTATCTAGCTTACTTGAACATACTCGTCACTACGCAACAAATTACGGTCGCTGGTTTCCTTTGCATTGAAACAATAGCGAATAGTTGAAAAACGACTCAAGACCGTGACCGTTTCTCATTTTGCATTCTTGTCTGTACTTGTGTTCTTGTGGACTTGTGAAACGTCATCAGTCGTCGCCCAAGTACTGTTCCAATCCCCAGATGTGTTCTTGCTCCGCCCCTTTTATCATGGATGCATCCAGAGGTGACTTGTGAAAACTTGAGGCAGCCAGGTATCCCAGAATGCATTTCGCACCAACCAGCAAGCGTTAATGGTCAAAATATTACTGTTATTGTGTCATGAATGCTGTTCTAAGAGTATTTCAGGCGAGAATGTAGTTGTTTAAAACTAAAATCTGCAGTTTATTTATAAAGATGACGCCTATTTGAAAATTGGCTTCGCTGATTTTGGAGACGTGAGCTCCAAGCGATCAGCGGGCGCTCAGTGCTCATGTATCCGCCGAGAGCAGCCTCACCTCGGCTAGTCCTTCTGACATTTGCCGCTGGATCTGATTAGGGGTTAAACATGAGATATAATACATTTTGGGTAAATCTTTGGTCTCATGAATCTATTATTTATTCTAGGTCATATCGTTTTGGCTGAGCACAAAGTTATGTTTCATAAATTAATTATTTATTTATTAATCGTAATACAGCGCTGACTTTGTTGCATACATTTGACTGAATTGTTTGCTTTTGTCTTATTTCCTATTACATACGTCTCTTATACTTTATAGTTATACTTTTATAATGGCTATTATTGCTCATTAAAACTGACATTAACAAAAAAGGCAGAGTTGTGCTTGTCATATTTCATTTTATAATACATTCAGTGAAGATAATCAAGAGCATATTTGCACATATTACCTAAACCACATATTAATGTTTTATATTTTTAAAATGAAAACGAAAAGGGTTGTGTTTTATATTTTGAAGAAAACGAAAAGGTAGAGGTGTTTGATATCATTTCGTTTTATTGTAATGCGTGTACGTTTTTGTGGCTATTAATATTTTAAATGAAACAGAAAAGAGGCAATGCTGTTTGATATATTTCATTTCACTGTAATGTATGTAGCCTACGTTCCCCGAACTAAATTTTTGCGCCTATTAATATGTTTAAAAGAAAACAAAAAGAAGAAGTGGTGTTTGATATCATATTTTGTCGTATTGTATACATACAGTTAGGATAACCAGAGTAGTCAAGGCAAGCTGACTGACGTTATCAAGTACGCTGCTGTTCCATTTGCAGAATTACTGAGAAGGGTATAACTGCATTTGCAGATCTCCAAATGGGGGTGGGAACGCCAAAACAGGGTGGGAGCTCCAAAATAGGGCGTGGCTTCCTCCCATTGACAGACAGGCACATGACACGCATGCACAATTTTTCCTCCAATCCACTTCAGTGCAAACTCTGCCCCACAGCTGATTCTAAAGATTTTATTGGTTGTGTCAATTAAAGTGTTGATTTCCTACATTATGCTACAAAAAATGTTAACCCCTAAACCTACCCCACACCTGACCCTAACATTAACCAGTGAAATGGACTGCACGGTGGGATTTGCGCTGAATAGCGTGGTAAAGAAAGATGCAGTTCAGGAGATAAACAGTTATTAAGATTATGCGATATGAGATCGTTCCGTAACTCCCCAACCAGACCTTAGCGGACAATGGCACCTTTTTAGTTACACCCAGCGTCACTACCCCCTCCTGCCCTGCAAATTTCGAGCCCCGAGACGCCCCTGTTGCTTAAAACAAAGCAGTAGAGTAAAATCTTTCCCCTGCGCTGTGCCGGGACGGCTCGCGGGAGAGCTCGTGGTTGATTCCCGTTTATATCATTAAGCAGAGGTTCAAACTCCAGTCCGAACACCACTGGCTACGAGCTCTGGGCTCTGCTCTCACGGAGAATATTTATTTATATAGCATATTTTAATTTAGATGAACTAGAAACAATGTTAAATTTATAAAGCTTTATTTTGAAAGTCAACAACAATTGGCTGGAGCCAGAGCCAATGGTGAAAGTCTTTGCGCGAGGAGACCACGCCTCATTTTGGAGGTTCTGCCCAGTTATATCTACTTGGAATTACCGGACTTGCGTCCTACCGTCCTCGGGAGTTCGCACTTCTGAGTCGAACTTGCAAAGTCTGAACTACTGAGGACGCAAGTCCAAACTTTGCGCACTTGTGCCTTGTCCAAATACCCGCACTTGCGGTCTTGGCCACTTGAGAGCGCATGCGCGCGACAGGAAGTAAGTGTGCAAGACTGTCCCAGGTCTTAAAGGGGTCATATAATGCTATTTTAAAGATCATTATTTTGTGTATTTGGTGTAACAGAATATGTTGACATGCTTTAACCCTCTGTTTATTTTTCAAATACTGTACATTATTGTAGGTCCTCTATGCCCCGCCTATCTCAAACATGTCGTTTTCAACAAACGCGTGCACATTTTGGCAGCATTATGCTAATATTTCCACATAGTGACGTAGGTATGTGGGGGCGTGTTAGAACGAGCCGTTTTAGATAGGCGTGGTTGACTCTTAACTTTTATAAAGAATATTTCTTTGGATTTTGAGACTTTAGTCTTTGCAACTTTACAGATCTTCTTTATGCACCAAGAGCTTGTAACACTCCAAAGAGAAAGGAAAACTTGAAATCGCATCATATGACCCCTTTAAAAACGCCAAAGCACTTAACGCACACTAAATCCACACTATCTCGAATACCGCTCCGAAGCGCTATTCGAGGCTTAGTGTATCCCATCATGCATTATAATCTGGAAATAAATCGTGAGACGTTTTGCCGATATCGCGCGAGAGGCAACAGAAACATTTCCAGTGCAAGTATATTAATACAATAAATAGATATTACATATAATTTGCTAGAAAAACAAAGTGTTGCACGTTTCATTGGTGTAAAGATGAGCAGTGGTATTTATTTTGTAAACCTTTTTGAAATTTTTATCACTTAATTAGAAGCACCACAAATTAAATTCTGTCATGTTATAGGGACTACTGACTGAACAGACATTTAGAAGTTGATTTTAAAATGCAAAGTATTTAAAATTAAAATAACGCTATGTAAACACTTGCATTTTTACAACACAATAAGTGTGTCCCATCAGGTAATGAAAAGTTCAACACACACTTGTGGTCTTTATCCTTACTTGAACACTTGGGCCAAATACAGGAATTACGTCATATAAGTAGTCAAGTGGCCAAGTGCAAAGACCACAAGTGTGGGTATTTGGACAAGGCATTGGTATTGCGAAACGGCCACTACAGGAGGCGAGCGACGCGACGAGACAAAATACAATAGAACCTATTATAATTACTGATGCTGTGGCGCAACACTACAAATCCCCAACAGTAAACTGATGCCTCGTTCTATTACATACTGACACAAAGTACAAATGATTTGTAAGGGTCGATTTGTCGCATCTAGTGTTGACTGCCTTAAACTATTTTTATTTTGTTTTTTTTGGCTAGTAGAAGTTATGAATGGCCGGTAACTTAAAAAATGTAGTATCCAAATTGGCTGGTGAGTGAAAAAAGGTCATTTCAAAGCCTGGTTATATAAGTCAAGAAGAAGGCCAAAGCATTAAACGTGTAAAAATGAATGATATGGTTATAGGCAAAACTGCTACTACTGTTGTCTTTATGTAAAAATCTTGCACGGCTGTTTTCAAAAAGGATGAAAACATCTGTTGTAGGGATGTGCGGTATACCGGTACTGGAAAAATACCGGTATTTATTATATTTCAAACGGTACGATATCATCATTTTGCTCAATTCCGTATTTCATTCGCTGCTGTTCCAAAGTTCACCACTATGTGGCAGTGTTACCCAAACTGACGCGAAACCGGCAAGCATGACAACGGAGAAACCACAATGGATAAAACAGGTGAAACTCACTCTACACGTCCGAAATTAATAAATAAAGAAAGCGGTAGAAGTGAAATATGGCATTACTTTGCCTACAAAAGTGATGAAAAAGGTGAACCAACCGACCTTAATTCACCAGTCTGCAAGCGCTGCTATAAACCATGTGCTGCCATGGGAACATTTGTCACTTGCTCATCCTGATTTCTTCAAGGAGTTAAAAGATCGACAGGTAAATGGGTCTCTTTCAACGGATTTAATTTAGACTTTTATTTTAATAAGATCAGTAATATTATTTTTAGTATTAGTAATAGTGATGAAGGGCATATTACTCTTAAATATGATCGTGGTTTTGCGCAGCTTGTCAGTGAACAACGGCTCTGTGTAGTTAATGCCGCTCCATGTGAAAACCCGCAGGTGATGGAGATTTACCGATGATTACAGAACCAGCTTTCTGACAAGATGCGCGTTAAATATCGCATGCGATTTATCGTGCAGCCCTACTCCACACATACAAGACCATGGAAGAGACCAGTGCCACAGAAAACCCACTTTCTCGGTGGAAAAGGCATGAATCAAGCCTCCCCATTCTTTCAACATTTGCCAAATATTACCTTTGCATGATATGAAGACATGATCCTATTTTAATTTGATCTCTTCAGTTTTTTTTCCTGACCTATGTTCAATGTAGGTTTTTTTTTTTCTTTTTTTTTACATTTTGTTTGCACAATTGCACAAGTTCCAAGCAGTGCGTTTAATAAAATTGTTTTCAATTCACTTATATTTTGAGGCTGGTTATTTGTCACCTATGGTATCGATTTAGTATCGATACCGAGGTATTAGATCCTAGTATCGTACCGAAGTCAAAATCGTGGTATCGAGCCATCCCTAATCTGTTGTGATTTGTGGGGAATGGGTTGGGGGAAAAAACCTTCGCAATTGTCTCGCCACCTAGCCTACTGGTGTTGTGACCTGCAGAACGGAACCAGTGAGCAAATCATTTGTGGGCTTTAAATCTATTTGATAGATGTCCGCTAATCTAAAACAAACTGCATGCATCAGTTCGTGTTTGGAACATCAGAAAAGCACTGTTGGAACAGAACTTTTATTCTCATCAACTCCGGATGTTCGGACCGAACGCGCCTTGATGCCCAGATATAGGCTACTGGATTGGTACATTTTGACACACAGCCAGCATAACACATATTAGCCTCTCAAAAGTTTTACTGTCGGATCCCGACTACAATTCCACCAAAAGCACATTAATGTGCATCACGAGGTGTTCGTACTCACCCAAAACCAGCTTATCAAAAGTCCTTGATAGCTGAAATGTGCATTTGGCCTCTGAGGCAGAAGTAGGAAGTTCAGCAACACTTGATACACAGTATCACAACAACCTTTAGATGGCAACATGGGCAACTCAAAGACATCAAGCATGGCTGGATCTACGCGGCTGCTTACCTTTCCTGATTGATATCCGAGGGTCAGAATCAACATCAAACAGCCGAGATCTGGGATTCAGAATCAAGTTTTCCTATTCGTTTCAACTTATTTCTCCATGTTGCGCTGAAGTCAACTAATGTAAGCTGATAGAAAGTCAGTTCAAGGCAGGTTCCTTATTCGGGATGATTGTTGCGTCTGCCAGACATGGATATACAGAAGATCCACTGGGGTTAAAAGGCAGATCGATAGATCGATCAGTCGATTAGAATCGCCTGTCGCGAATGGTCACAGTAAATCATGTCGAGATCTACGCGATCGTTTGAATAGACAGCTTGACTTCCTTACTGGAAATTCCCTGTGACGTAACTTATGTTCAACATGTCTTGCTCTCAAAAACGTCCTCTTGCGCCCGCGCGTGGACACCGGTGTGAGAACCCAGTACTATATTTGAATATGAAAACAAAAAGTCTCAAATGGTTTACAGGTCTCTCAGGCTGCTTTGCTAGCTGGTTCTAGAGAGGTCAGGGTAGGAGACTCTTTAAACCATCTAAGATCAGCAAACAAACAAGTAAATGAATACATAAATTGTATTTTTTAGCAGCAATGACCAGTAAATATACAGTGGTGGACAGTAACTGCTTATATTTGATCTGGATTGCGTAGGCTACTTAATCATATTCCTACTTGAAATTATATTATTTTACATTTTAAAATGTGCAGTCAGATATTAGTTACTTTTTACTGATTATATGTTATTCACACAATGACAGATTGTTCAAATTGTTCATAATCTATAGTCTTTTCAAAGCATACTGCTTTTAAGAACGGGTCAATTTTCCACAAGTCAATAATTTAACAACACATTTGCATGTTCTTAATAGCCACATCTTTTTTATTTATTTATTGTCTTTATTTTACAATTATTTATTTTAGTTTTACATTTTTGTAAAATTTTGCTTCACAAACTCCAGTCTGGGAAGCCCTGACATGACGTTTAATGCACTTCAAAAAATTTTTTTTCGTATTTTATATATACACAAGCGCATATTTGTGTACTACCATCATGCCTTCTAGTATAAAGGTATACTGGAAACAATTTATTTTTCCCCCCTTTGGACCTGGCCACGTGTCTGTGAGCTTCAACCATAAATAATAACAAGATTTAAAATAACTTAAACATAAGAATTAATGCATTAAATTAACCCCCTTTTTTAAGTAAGGGGATTAAAAAGCTCAATAAATTCTTATTGAACATGGGCACTCCTCTACATCTGTCCACATATATCAATGACGTCATTGGTAGCGAGGGGGTCTAAGCTGCTATTCACCTCACAAATGGGAGTTCCTCCTTCAGAGAACTAATTATAGTCCAGCAGTTGTTGAGAGACCTCAGAGAGATTAGAAACATGGGCCGAACAACTATAGTGTCAAATTCTGTCCATTCACCTAATGTTATTGTACCAGATTAATGTCTCAGACATTGAATACAGAGAATTGAATCAAGTCCAATTGTGATGACAATCAAGGTTCTCAAAGCAAAAAAAAAAAAAAAAAAACTCTCTCAATGGCACTGCAGAAGGAAACTCCAAATGATAGTTTAGCAACTTTATTAAGCAAACAAAATGAACAGCTAGTAGAGCTATTAGTTGATCGGTCATCCATTGAGAGCTTCCAATCACATATATTCAGTGCAATGAGAGAACAGTGTTTAGGAGGATAGACGAACTAATAGCTCCCCATTCTAAAAACATCAAAAAGAGGAGAGAAAATGAGTAACAAAATAAGTTCTCGGACTCTAAAAGTGGACATGTATTCGCTTAACTTTGTCTGCAGATATTCATTTTTGGCAGACCACAGACCAATTACCTTAATTGTTCTATTAACATGCAAAATATATATTTTTCGTAACTGCTGATACAATGACGTGACTGATTTGGTAAGAAACAGTCAGTTATAAGCAATAATATATTTCACAGACCATAGTTCTCATTGCTATTGGAAAAGCATATAAAAACATGAAGGCCAACCGAGCAACAGATCGACTTCTCGTGGTACGCTGGCACCTTCAGAATCGTTGTTTCTTTTTCTTAAATAGCACCTCTAGCCAGTGGCATGAGTCAGAAGCATTCGATGGTTTCACCTTAGTTGTTTTTTTTCTTTTTCTTATCTCAATAAAAAATGGCTGAGCTCGTAGTTAAAACATGCTTCTTTGACACGAGCATTTTTCTGAACATAAAGTTGGTGATCTTTGCAATGTTGTGGTCTTTTTTTTACAGCATGTGAATGAAGGTTGAAGGGGGTCAAAATAACCAAGCAGAACTGCTATGGTCTGAATACACGGGGAGCTGTCAATTCATTGAGGGGAAGAAAAAAAAAAAGTTTTTTTTCCAGCTATACTGCAGATTGGTCTGATGTTCTTCAGGTATCACATGGCGTACTTTTGAGTCCATTCCCGAGCTATTCTGTTGTACCTGTGCAAAAGAAAGAAAGAGAAATGAAGTGTGGCATTGGTGCAAACGCTGTTGCAGATGCAGTGTCACACATGCTGGGTAAGCAGACCATCTGCCAACTTGGCTCACACCAACATAAACACAGAGTGCAGAAACGACTCAAGGTCAAACACAGTGGCATCCTCTTCACTTCTACACTGCAACTCTAAACATTCCTTCTGTTGTTTACTTTGGTGCTAGTAAAAGCCTGAAATGTTTACCTCAACTAAACCTTCTGTCATTAATCCTATGATAAAGCTAGGGGTGTCCCCGACTAAGGATTTACATAGTCGAATCAGAATTGTCAAGTCTTGCCCATAATCAACTGATAGTTGAATCGTGTGTGTGGGGGGGGTTTCCTTCACACACAGCACACAAAAACAACTCTCTAATAAAGCCACCAAAACTGCCTCTCAAGTGATAAACAAAACTGACAATGCCTTTTTATCTTTTTTAAGTTGAAATGAAAGGCACGGTGTATAAATATTCATAAAACGATTCCTCATAACATTTTAAAGCCACAATGTACAGAAACATCACACAAAGATATAGAAGAAAATGAATAAATACATTTTGGATCAATAAACCTAAAAAATAACAAGTAACTTCAGAAAGGCCACACTGCAGACAGGATTTGCATTTCACATGTCGGTAAATCCAATTAAATTGGTTAAATTGCCTGTGCAAGCACACTAAGTACAGCGCAACATCGATGCACTGAAAAACAATCAAGAATGAATTTACAGAATTAAATTAGAACAGAATATACCTTTCTAAAACAAAAGTCAGAATCAAGTCACAAGGTGCAGAACGAATGTGTACAAACGAATGTGTATTCAAAACACAAGCCACGAAGAGTTAAATTAGATAACCCTGAGTGATCAATAAATAAAATGAAAATAAAGAAATCTTATCCCAGACATTGTTAAAGATTTAAATCCCTGCTGCCAAGATGCTCCTCTGTTGGTCACGGATAATGGAAAGTGAAACTCAAATCTGTCACAAGGGTGGTTGGATTTATTCACGCACGTTAAAGATATTTATTATACTACTATAACAGTATAATATATACTATATTATTGAAATGAATATTATTTACTATTCGGGGTCACTCTCTATAAAAAAAAATACAAAACAAAACATAAATGGGCCATAACTGGCTGGCATGTGTGTGAGCCACTTCTTTTTTTCATACACAGAATTTCTATATAATTTTTCAAGTGGACTTTTCCAGTTATGGAAATGAATTAAACCACAACCAAATTAATAATGCATAAATAAAAATGATGCAGGAAAACCACATAAGACATTTTCACCATCCTAGGTGAGTTATGAACCACACCAAATTATGCACAAACATTTCTTATTTCCCACTGCCATGCTTACTAAGAGTATATTTATTGAATTAAAAAGTAATATTGAGAAATAATTACAATTTAAAATAACTGATTTCTAATTAATTTATTTAAAAATTGTATTTATTGACGGCAAAGCTGAATTTTCAGCAGTCATTACTCCAGTCTTCAGTGTCACATGATCCTTCAGAAATCATTTTAATATGCTGATTTGCTGCTCAAGAAACATTTATTATTATTATTATCAATGTTGAAAACAGTTGTGCTGATAAATATTTTTTTGTGGAAACTGTGGTAGATTTTTTTCAACATACTATGATGCAAAGAAAGTTCTAAAGAACAACATTTGAAATATAATTTTTTTATAAATGTCTTTATCGTCACTTTCGATCAATTTAATGCATCTTTGCTGAATAAAAGTATTGAAAAAATCTTAATGAACCCAAATTTCTGAATGATTTCTGAGTGCTTGTCTACTATGTAATACAATTTTCAAAAGCTGCATCCAGTTATGAAGGCCATCAATAACATTAGCACATCCAGTAGTAGGAATGCTAACTAGTGACCAACAGTACTGCAACCTTGGTGATGTCCAGAGATTAGTAAGCTCTTTTCATGCTCACACAAAGACACTCTCCCATGATGCCTTGCTCACCTTAATCCCTATAACATCGCATATTTCTCTGTCCAATCCCTGGCTAGTTTATTATACCTGAGAGGAGACATCAAACTAGCAATTCACACTACCTAAAAGGTATCTCTATTATTCAAACCAGCTAAAAAAAAACAATCAGCCTGGATGAAAACAGTAAAAATGTATTTTATTAAAATAAGCTTCTTTTTTAATACAGTATCTCACAGAAGTGAGTACACCCCTCACATTTTTGTAAATATTTTATTATATCTTTTCATGTGACAACACTGAAGAAATGACACTTTGCTACAATGTAAAGTAGTGACTGTACAGCTTGTATAACAGTGAAAATTTGCTGTCCCCTCAAAATAACTCAACCATTAGTTGAGTTAACTCTAATAACTTAGCCATTAATGTCTAAACCGCTGGCCACAAAAGTGAGTACAAAGTGAAAATGTCCAAATTGGGCCCAACAGACCAATTTGATGCAGTGTGCGGCGTATGGTCTGAGCACTGACAGGCTGACCCCCCCACCTCTTCAACCTCTGCAGCAATGCTGGCAGCACTCATACGTCTATTTCCCAAACACAACCTCTGGACATGACACTGAACACTTGCACTCAACTTCTTTGGTCGACCATGGCGAGGCCTGTTCTGAGTGGGACCTGTCCTGTTAAACCGCTGTATGGTCTTGGCCACTGTGCTGCAGCTCAGTTTCAGGGTCTTGGCAATCTTCTTATAGCCTACGCCATCTTTATGTAGAGCAACAATTATTTTTTTTAGATCCTCAGAGAGTTCTTTGCCATGAGATGCCATGTTGAACTTTCAGTGACCAGTATGAGAGAGTGAGAGCGATAACACCAAATTTAACACACATGCTCCCCATTCACACCTGAGACCTTGTAACACTAATGAGTCACATGACATCGGGGAGAGAAAATGGCTAATTGGGCCCAATTTGGACATTTTCACTTAGGGGTGTACTCACTTTTGTGGCCAGCAGTTTAGACATTAATGGCTGTGTGTTGAGTTAGTTTGAGGGCACAGCAAATTTGCATTGTTATATTTGTTATACAAGCTGTACACACTACTTTACATTGTAGCAAAGTGTCATTTCTTCAGTGTTGTCGCATGAAAAGATATAATAAAATATTTACAAAAATGTGAGGGGTGTACTCACTTCTGTGAGATACTGTATATAATTGTAAACATTTTATTTATGAGGCTTCAGACACAAATATACTTACTTTTCATTGTCTGTTTTATAGATACGTGCTATCTCTGGCACTAATGGATCATCTGGGTTTGGATCACATAACAGTGAGCAGATGGACAATAGAACTGCAACAGAAAGAAGAGAGAGGTTGGCACATAGCATAGTGTGCATCTTGACTATCCCATAAAAACACTCTTAAGAAAAAGGTACTCTATTAAAGTCAACGCTTTTGTTTTCCTATTTTTTGTTGGCTCACCTTTAGAGATAGTTAACGCAGGAGACCACTGCGACCTTAGAATATCCAAACAGATGCTGCCATTACTGTTAATATTTGGGTGATAAATTCTTGTGGTGAATGCAACCTACAAATTAGAGGGTGAAACAGACAATCAGACCACATACATTTCAAACCTACCATTGAAATTTTACTGTACATCCTTAGAATGTTCCAATGTTTCCTCTAAGCTGCACACAAAAATGAGTTGGGAAAGCCATTTGATTGAATTCTAGTAAATACTAAATAATTGCAATGCTCGGGCAAATTCCTATAGAGTTGGTGTCACTATAGAGTTAAAACCGGTGAATGCGGTTTACAGGTTTCATAGAAAGAGAATGATGTGCGCCAAATGAGTCCCTGTAGAAATCAAATACTTTAATGGTTGCGGACTAAATAGCGCAACACAAGAACCAACGCAAACGCAATGACATGTGAAATAAAACGTTGTGTTGTAAAGAAGAGTGGTGGAAATAGTGAATGATGGGCACAGAACGGTAAAAAACACATTTGTCTGGTAAAAAACACAAAATACATTTACAGTCACACACAGGTGTAGTAGTGTGCAAAATCTACTACATAGGAATGTTCGGATAACTATATAAGAATTCACATGTTGACATTTTTTTTAAATATTTAGCTTACAGATCTCAGTTTGTTTTCTACTTTATTCTATTCTTTTTTATTCTATTCTACTAGATTAAATGTTTCAGTTTGTTTTTATATTATATTATAATATATATATATTTTTGTGTGTGCGCTGTACAGGAATGGTATAAAGAATGTTTTTTCCTCAGACGGTCGAAATGTCCGCCCATTAGAGAAAATCTCATCATCCCCTTTGAGTGTCTAGCCAGTGGCAACAATCAACCATGGCCTATCTGGAGGTCCCTCAACAGGCTACGAGTAGGCCATGGAAGATGCCTACAAATGTTACATGCTTGGGGTCTCTCACCAACCAGCAAGTGCGGTATCGAGCAAAATATGCAACACCTCATGCAGTGCAGCCTAGCACCGCAATGCTCAGATCATGCTCTAGCAGAGCCCAGCTACCACGCCATCAGTTGTGATACACACTGGAAAGATGTAATATAAGATCGTAGGACACGAAGAAGATTAGAGAAAAGTTTTGCTCAGCAAGAAAAAACAATTAGAGGGAACATTGGTGTCGTCTGACTATAGTATGCGCTAAAAAGCTGCTAGGAAATGTAAAATATCATGAAACAATAAAAAAAAACTGCTCTTTACAGCCAGATTAACCTGTAGGTTGTTTAAATAGTTAATTATTCTTGCCTTAGGTGGTTTGAAAGGGTAGTCTGTAGGAAAATGAATGGTCAAGAAAAACACACCCCCTTGATATGGACTGTCATTCTGTAAGGAAATAAAGACCAAACAACAGAGCAAAGTTACTTGACAGTGAATGCAGTGGTAAAATAATGCAGATATCACATGCAAATAAATGTCACAATTCATCATTAATATGCATATGCAATAAGAACATATATCCACTTACAGGTCCCATAATTGTTGCTTGCCAGTGAAACACTGCAAATAAAGAATAAAAAAAATGTCTCATTAAGGTGAGCTCTGTGACATGCTCTGAGGCAAGTAATGAAAACAAAGAGCAAAATAACTCACAGTCATCTCCAACCGGTCCTGCTGAGCACTGCGCTGGAGGGTCCCGGCCCAGATCAGTCAGTTCCTAAAGAGAGAGTAATGATGTATCAGTACTGCACAGATTGGGAATCCAATCAACTATGTCATCTTTTATCCATCCATACAGCTCCTATACATTTCATTCCTGAGGTCAAAATTAAAAACTCTTTGCACTATATGCACTATAACATGCTATACTGTAAATCTATTTTAAAGAGATAGTTCTCCCAAAAATGAAAATTCATAATTTACTTACTCCGTTGATGGTAGACAATGACTTCCACAATATTTTTTTTCCATACTATAGAAGCCAATGTCTACTGTCAACTGTTTGATTACCAACATTTTACAAAATATCTTCTTTTGCGTTCAACAGATAAAACTCATACAGGTTTTGAACAATTTGAGGTTAAGTGATTGATATATGTATATATATATATATATATATATATTAAACAGGCTTCTATACAAGACACAGTACAAACATTCAGTCATCAAGGTGGGTATTGACATAGTTAAGCAGCTGGTTCATAATGTTATATAGAGAATGATTCATTTAAAAATGTAGGTTTTTACAGTAAGAGCAATAAGTGAGGACATGACATCAGTTATAATGCCCCAATTTGTACTCTGATTGATAGACTCTTTAAATTTGCTGGGTGAGCAAATTTGACTCCAAGTACATTGTCAGTCATTGTGTCATTTAACTGGTTCTATTAAAATCTAAAATGTCTCTGTAGGAAATAGACTTGATGAGCCCTTTCATTTTAATCCAGATTTCACACTGATGTATTCCTCTCCCAGACAGATAACGCAATTTATGAACTGTCACAACTACATGGCTCTTCTGTCCCAGAGGCCCAAACTGTTGATTCTGGAGAACAATCAAAGCGGAGACTCATGTCATGTGTCATCAGGATTAGATGGGAACAGTGGACAGATTATCCTTTAATTTCACTCACTCTCACCCTCACTGATGTGAATACTGACAGCTTTCTCCACTCTGGAAAAACCACAGGCAGGAAATGACAGTACTGTCATTTTCTTAATGCAACTTTACGAAGAACATCAACAGAGGTTGATTGAGCAAAATGTTCTTTTGGTTTCCTCACAGTCACCTAAAAGCCACAAACACCAGGAAAGGATCAATTCAGACCGTTTTGATTTTGGTGTCAGAATGAGGGTCATATTCAAAAAAGTCTGTTGTGATCATCTATTTGTACCTAGTTTATAGACGTTATGGCCCAGCAATAATAAATCACAGGTCATTTTAAAGTCAAACCAATTTAAGTTATTGTGCTAACTCGGCCAAACAACAACCAAATGATACAGTGTGTTATCATGATTATTGGAGCCTCTAAGAGCTTGTCTGAAAGCTAGTTCACGCTGCCCAAATAAATGTCTGAACTGTAGTTAGTTGTAAGATTAAAAATGTTGGAAAACAAAACTCAAGTTCACACTCTCGCAGCAAACCTTTTTTTTTTTTTTTAAATAACATTCAAGATTTGACTTGTTGTACAGTTGTCATCTCTGTTCACCGTTAAAATCAACAAATGAAAAAGTAGTAGTTTTGGATGAAGCCTTGGTTGATGCGACCAGAGAGACAAAGAGCTTTTACTAATATTCACTTTTCTGTTTATTGGTTCTTCAATATGATTAAAAGCATTCATGGAGGGTTTCTAAAGGGTTTCTCAAAAACGGATTCACAATGTAACTTATTTAATGTTTGTTTGGATGTTTTTTTTTTTTATTTCAGCCATTCATTAAATTTTAAATATGTAGCTAACCATTAGACAATTCAATTATAAAGTGTTTATACTATAGTTCAAAAGTTTAGGGTCATTAAGCTTTTTTAAAGAAATTAATACTTTTATTCAGCGTGGATGCATTAAATTGATCGAAAGTGAAAGTAAAGACATTTAAATTGTTACAAAAGATTTCTTTTTCAAATAAATGCTGTTCTGTTGAACATCAAAGAAACCTGAAAAATGTGTTATGGTTTTCACAAAAATATTAAGTAGCACAACTGTTTTCAACATAATTATAGGTGTTTCTTAAGCAGCAAATCACTATATTAGAATGATTTCTGAAGGATCATGTTAAACTGAAGACTGCTGAAAATTCAGTTCTGCCATCACAGGAATAAATTAAATTTGAAAATATATTAAAATACAAAAGTTATTTTAAAAAGAAAGAATCATTTCACAACATTACTGTTTTACTGTATTTTTGATCAAATAAATGCAGTCCTGGTGAGAAGACGACACTTCCTTTTACAACTTAAACAACTTAACTTTCAGAGCAAGCGTCAGGTACAGGTGTGGAGTGTTACCTGTGATTGGCGTTTGGGTTTAAAAGATGGAGATTCGACCCTGTCCACACGAACGCAGTTATTTTGAAAACCGCAGCTTTTTCTACGCGGTTTGGCCGTTCGTCCACACGCAAACGCAGCACCAGGTTACTGAAACCGAACATTTTTGAAAACGCCTGCCAGGGTGAAGATTTTCAAAAACTACGGTTGCAGTGGTATCATGTAGACAGCGAAACTGGAGTTTTTGGCTTGTGACGTCGGAGCCTGCGCTGTTATCTCCGCCTACAGGAAACTTTTTCAGGCTTCTGATTGGCCAACATGGCTTTACGGTTGAGATTATATCGCCACCTGTTGGTTCGGCATGCTCTTGACAGTGCTTCATAGCATGCGTTTGCGGTTTCATGTGGACGGAGATTTTTTTTAAAACAGAAGAAGGAAAAACTACCCGTTTTTAAACTTTTAAAACTTTAAAACATGGCCTCAGAGAGCAGTGGGTGTTCTGGACTGGGCCGCCGTTCATCTTCCCTCTCCAGCCCTGGATTGTT
This sequence comes from Sinocyclocheilus grahami, assembly GCF_001515645.1. NCBI lineage: Eukaryota > Metazoa > Chordata > Actinopteri > Cypriniformes > Cyprinidae > Sinocyclocheilus > Sinocyclocheilus grahami. The sequence goes on along the minus strand of NW_015505387.1, from coordinate 171,841 downwards.
TTCTTTTTGTTTGCTTCTTTCTCTATACTTATACTTTTATTTATTCTTGATTAAATGTTTATTTGTTAAACTTAGTCTTCGGTGTGGCCTCCCCCTTTTGGTAATGTTACTTCACTCAGAGCCAGGTGGTTGTAACAAAGGTTAGCACTGGTTTAGGTAATAATGACAAATGTTACCATAATAAACTGATCTCTAGCCACACCTAGGCATTAAGACAATAAGGAAATAACTGCCATTCTAGAGCTTTCGGTCTCTCTTTATGGGAAAATACAGTGACTATATAAACCACTTCTGAGAAAATAGCACATTTCTGAGAATTCACGTATGCGAAGTGCATACAACCTTCTGGCGGCGCTTGCCTGTGCATGTAAGTATGTTAGCAGACAGGAAATAGAGGTCAGAGGTTTCTTTGATGATGAGGGTGTCTAAGGTGAAAACATCAAAACAAACACAGGTTGACTATTTAGTTCATAATATTGTTGACAGGCTGCACATCTCTGAATAGAAAACCATTTGACACTGCAAATTTCTATTCTAAATAGCTGAATCAAATTTGTTTCATGATTGACCAATTTTGCAACATCAATACTGTTACTGAAATGACTCAAGCTGAAGAACAACAACATTGTCTTCTGTAGAGTTGCTTATAGCTAAATTAACCTTGTTTCATAATGAACTTCACACAATTATTGAACTGAACTGAAACAATACTAAACAGGCTTGAGCTGATTAATGACACTACTGTTTTGTTAGAGCTGATTTGGATCAGAATTTGGATGTCTCTCATATTTTGATTGCATCATTGATTTTGATACATAAAGGTGACTTGACTTAAGAAAACATCAATCGCACGAACCTGAGGCATTATTAAATATTAAACCACAGATCAATATTTTTTTTATATTTTCCTCCAACAACCAAATGAAGAACTAAATGTATTTCTTATTTTTGACACATTAGACTGAAACAATAATAACATTAAACACTATTATTTATTTTAATATATTTTAGCAAATGGCTGCAATATAACAAAGAGTGAAAATTTAAGGGGGTCTGAATACTTTCCGTACCCACTGTGTGTGTGTATATATATATATATATATATATATGATTATTGGTCTCGTTCTAGTTTTAAAAAAACGAAATCTGAATTCAAGCCAAGCTCAACAGAAATGTCATAATTTAGCTGTATAAAGTGAAAAATCTGTATGAAAAGCTGAGATTTGCTTAGATTGATCTCTGAGCTACTAATGAGGAACTAACCAAACCAAACTAGGAACTAAACAGTGTCACAGTCCACACGAGAAGAACAACAAGGTTGGAAAGTTAAATCATTCTTAATTCGTAAATAATATTTCAGCTAATTGTTATATTGCAGACAAATCAATAAACAAAACACTCAAACAACCAAATTGCAAGTGTCTCAAGAAGTACAGTTAATTTCATTCTCTGTCATAATTAATCAAAGCAGAATGGATGACGCAGGTGGAGGTGAGCCTTCGCGAGAATCAATATATGACACCAATTCAGCTAACCAATATAGGACAGTGTGAACATCAGCACTAACAGTGGCAGCTATTTTTACGCCTGAATACTTCAGATGAAGGTGTTGGGAATAAACCAGCCCTGCCATCACTTGAGAGATACATGGCTGGTATTTTCAACCAGACATCTGTGTGCACCCACTTGGCATTTGCTGTCCTAAACTTCTCAGCTCAATTTTCAGTTGCTGCCATGCTTCACATATCCCTATTAAACAAGCCAAAGCCCTGAAAACTGCTTGATATGGGAGTAACAAGCCACAGAATATGGGACCAACTAAGTATTTGGCTGTCAGCCCACAAACAATCTGCTGTGTCAATCTAGTTCATAGAAGCTCTCAAAGTCAGCAGAAAAGGGAAAAACCATCCTGTCACCAAGTTCAGCAACTATTGCGCAACTAGCCTACTTAACACTGGTATGGGCCGGATATTTCTAACTGGAGTATTGAGCACTCGTAGCTTTCCAGGAAGAACTTACAGCAATGACGCAAAGTTCTTGCATTTACCAAAATGAAAGAATGTCACTAATACAAAGGATAATAATAGTAACCCATAAGAACTAATAAGAAGCCAGTGTTAGCCCTAAACCAGTTAAGGCAAATCCTCTCCCAACCAGTAATGTCTGTGGCTGAGATGATTCAGAAATATTATTCATCTGAATCCACACCATCAGAAATCACATAAGGTTCTGTTTAACTAGATGTGATTCATAGAGGAAACACATCCGCATAAAATCCTCCTTATCCACCTTGTAAAATCTGATTCCAGTATTTCCACCTTTTTAATACAAGACATGTTGTAAATAGTTATTTTAGATTGAAATGATGTAAAACTATGTATTACAATGAAGCACCTGCTATTATGGGTGTTACATGTAGATAGATAGATAGATAAAAACATAGATGATAGATAGCCATGTAGATAGACAGATAGATAGATAGATAATAACAATGTCAGCATTGGCATTTTAAGGAAACAATAATACAACAAACAACATTAAAATAAATAAATAATAATAAATATTATTATTATAAAACCAAAACAGCCAAGCTTCACAACCAAGCCTGCTATCCTCGTAGCATTTGCTAACGTCTGACGTTATATCTTTTACATACCAAGCAAAAACCCAAATGGCTTTGGTAGTGAATGTAAAATAAATAACATAAAATATAATATTTTACCTTGTGAATTCGTTTTAATGCCATTTTGTGTGTGTAATGGGCTCCTGAGTCCGAGGAAACAGATTGATCCGGCTAGCTGCGGTTAGCTGTGCTCGCTAGCCAGACACTGAAAATCCACCAGAAATCCGACGAGACAGAAACGGAAACAAAAAAAAAAAGCCGTTAAAATGGACCAACAGAATCCCAGCTGTCCGACAGATAATAAACCTGACGAGAAAGAAAGTTATATTGAATATGAACGAGAAGGCCTGCGTTTCAACACTGGACACTTGTTTAGGTATTTGTGTGTCTCCTCCTCCTCCTCTGATCGCTCTTTCTCTCTCTTTCTCTCTCTTTCTCTCAGGTTTTCTCTCTCGGCAAACAAACAAACAAACAACGGTTTCATTACAGCAGATCTGGGCCGTGCTTTAGACTTTAAGAGCAAAAGCTTCTGGGATCTGTAGATTTCATCATTTTATGGCTGTTTGCATGCAGATGAAAAGGAATAATTTAAAGACTCCAGTTTGTTTTTGTGAGGTAGATTTAAGTGATGCTAAGAGCCAGGATGTTTCAAATCATATCATCACCGCTTCATCTTCTGCACCTCGCTAAAAACCTCTGTATGTGTGTGTGTGTGTGTGTGTGTGTCCGCTCTCTCTCTCTCTCTCTCTCTCTCTCTCTCTCTCTCTCTCTCTCTCTCTCTCTCTTTCTTTACAAAATGTCCTCTTTCTCACTCCCTCTATCTGTCCTGACGTCTATGCACAGCATCCGTTTACGGAAAATGCTGGAAGCAGTGACTAACACAGAGGAAAAGGCATTACGAATCAGTCTTACAAAATATGAGGATTTGTGCCATGGTTACTTTTTATTTTTCTGTCTCTCAAAACCTATTGAGCTGCCTATAGATCCGACCTAGACAGCAAGTCAAAATAATGTATTGTTCCACCACAGGAACAATTTCATCTTAGGAATTTAAATTTATATTAACCTAAATGCTGTGCTGTAACTCTTCAGAGCTATAAAAAAAAATCTACACATTCTTAAAGGAATAGTTCACCCAAAAATAAAAATTTGTAGAAATTGTACTTACCCTTAGGCCATCCAGTGAGCTTGTTTCTTCATTGGAACACATTTGAAGAAATTTAGCATTACATCACTTGCTCATCAGTGGATCCTCTACAGTGAATGGGTGCCGTCAGAATGAGAGTCCAAACCTACATAATTATATATTATAGATCAGTGGTCCAAACAGCTGATGAAAAACAGCACAAGTAATCCACATGACTCCAGTCCATCAATTAATGTCTTGTAAAGTGAAAAGCTGTGTGTTTGTAAGAAATGAATCCATTATTAAGACTATTTTAACTTCAAACCATTGCTACCAACTAAAATACAGTTCCTCTATTCATAATATTGCTTTCTCCAGTAAAAATGTTGTCTCATCGCTGAATCAGGAGAGAAATATACACAGATCAACCACCCCTCACAAATGAAAACATTTCTAAACAAATATGTCGATGGATTTTGATGTGAAAGGACAACAGAGGATTTTTCACTGCAAGTGTTATTATGGATTATGGACTAGTATTTTGGCAGACGTTGCGGTTTAAAGTTAAATGTTTGTTTCTTAAAAACATGCCGCTTTTAACATCACAAGACATTAATCGATGGACTCGAGTCGTGTGGATTATTGTGATGTTTTTATCAGCTGTTTGGACTCTGACGGCACCTATTCACTGCAGAGGATCCGCTGGTGAGCAAGTGATGTAATGCACATTTCTCCAAACCTGTTCAGATAAAGAAACAAACTCATTAGGTTGTACTGAGAGTCAATTTTCAGCAAATTTTTAAGTGAACTATTCCTTTAATACCAGTAGAATTATAACATTCTCCTCTTCGGTTATCTTTGGGTTTAAATGAAAATTGCATTAATCTTGATACATGATTTTAAGCATTTTGCATGCTTTCATCATACATTATATCAACATAATTTTTATTACCAGTGGAAATTGTACAATATCACAACAGCACCATGTATCTTAGTATCTTGCTATCTTTCAGAATTATGACATTTCTTTAAATATCTCCTTAAGTAGTGAGCTATGCCTCAACATAAATGAAAAATGACTGATTTTTGCAGGGTATTTAGGTGTTCACAAGAACACACAACTAATTAAAGACTAAATGAATTATAGTGTTTATAGTTTTATTTCGGTAGCAGCATTTGTGGCCACTTTATTTGCTGTTTCTGCAGTTTTTAGTGGGCTATGGTGCCGTAATTCCTTCGCTCTGATGTGCGCATGCGTTAGCGTCAGCTGCGCGGCTGATGGGTCTTCTTATTCTTAACTTTAACGGTTAGTCGATGTGTTTCTGATTGTTTGCGCGCTTTCAAAGTGCTATAGGCCTATGTATTTTGTTACGGTTTTGTGGGTTGTTATGCTGTTTTGTACCGGCCAGCTACGTGTGTTGTTTCAGAGAGGCTCGCCTAGCGCCACGGGTGTGATGGAGTCGGGGGAGGCCCAGTGTTGCCAGATTGGATGGACGATTTCCAGCCCAAAAACTCACAAAAACCCGCCCAAAAACCGCCCAAAACTTTAACTGTCAAAATAATGTGATGGAATATGTAAATCAAGGTTGATAAGGGCCATTTTTAACTCCTTAAAACAAAATAATGTTCACAAAATAATTTATATAGGCAAACGTTAGATACATTTCCCAGGTAAATGGATCAAATCGGGGCAAATAGCTTACATTAAAGGGAATTAGGCTACCGAACATAATAATCCGTGTAAATCAGGGTATCTTCCGTCCAATCAATTTTTGTTTTAATATTGAAATCTGAAAAATGAAAAACGGGCACATATTTCGTTTTTCAATTATTCAAACAAAACGAAAAATCAAGAATCCGGCTTAATTTTTCGTTTTTACATTCAGGGATAGAAAACGAATAAACAACTTGAATATTCGATCTCTACATGTGGGTGGGAATGAAACGCCCCTCTCTGCTAATTGGTCAACCAAACATTACAACATAATAATAGTCCTAAAAAAACCTTAATAATAGTCCTCCGCTTCTATTGATTCTTAACATGTTTATTTCTACTACATTTTATCTCTTCATCAAACAGCCAGGGCACGGTTTGATCTTCGGCTGACCAATCAGCAGAAAGGGGCGTTTAATTCCCGCCCACATGTAGAAATCGAATATTCAAGCTGTTTATTCATTTTTCCACCCATGAACGAAAAACGAAAATTTAAGCTGAATTCTCGTTTTTCGTTTTTAGGAAAAAAAACAAAAAAACGAAAAAGGAGCCATTTTCTAATTTTTCTACTTTCAATATTAAATCAAAAACGAATGATCGAATGATACACGGATTTAACATGAATAAAATATTCAAGCTGACACTGTCAAAACGGCAATCAAGAAATGCATCATTTTTAAACGTCAGCAGTCAGAATAATCCAATTTAAATGCAAAAAGTGCCCAATATAAGTGATAGGAAAAAGCAACGTTGCAGGTAGGGGGAGCACGGGGCACAAAGTAACGCGGGGTAAATTGTAACACACGTGGTTTAAATATTTCCACCACACATGCAAGCATAACCAAATTTACAGCATTTACTAGTTACCATATCACCATTATATAGAGAACAAGTGCGCCAAAATTCAAAAGTCTTTTGAAGATTTCACTGAACATTTATTTTACTGTAGTAAAATTATATTTCTGGTTTAAGTCAATTTTTAATCTCAGTTTTTATTTCTCATTTAAATTTAGACAAATCTGCTATTATTTTCATCTCCAATCTGTAATCAGTTTAAATAATTTTTTAATGCTTTGCTAACTATCAGAAGACAGTAACCAGTTTTAAATTCCAGTTGCGCAGATGGGGTATGTTGTAACACTGCGTTACAACGTGCTATTCTATGACATTAGCGATGTAATTCACACTATTTACTTTAATACATTTTATTATAAACGACGAGAAACAGGTGAATAAAGACTGACAGTCAATGTTTAATGTTAAGAAATTATTATTTCAAGACATGTAAAGCATTTTGGCTCGTTTATGTGGGCCGTCCCAAGCATGGTTGCAATGTGTTCATTGTCAAACTCCAAAATCAGATTATTTTTCATTCTTAAAAAACGCCATTATTTTATTTGAAATAAAAAATTATTTTATTTTATTGACAAAATATTTTAGTTAGTCTTGTATATTTTTTTTTTATTCGATCAAATAACATTTTAAGCTGTTATATGGTCAAGTTACAACGTGCCCCTCAGCTGTTACAGTGTACCCCACCTACGGGGCATGTTGTCACTTTTCACTTCCCATTTTTGAGGGTAAATAAAGAAAAACGTATACACTGTAATTATGAAACAAAGCGACATATTTGTACTAGACAAGTGTGAAATTACTGGTGTTATTTGTGTTTTTAGAATGCCCTTGTGTTCACTGCATGAACACAAGCCACCGGCCCAGATCATTATCTGTTATGTGTAAGATTTACATGGTGTAGCTCATAAGAATATAGTAATTATTCAACTTTGTGGTTTGGAGGGATTGTGATAATGCAAATGTGAAATGGATTGTCATAACACTTTTTTTATACTCCCTGGCCATAACCATTGCTTATGTATCCCTATAGGTACTGAAGCCACTCTGAAGAGAGATCCTTCTTCTAGTCTCGCTCTATATTAATCAAAGCCTGGTTTTGGAGATGACCAGCACAGAGACATCTTTAGGTACACAGCTAAGAGATGATTGCTACATTCCTATGGCATATAACGTCGACACCGTGCTGAAGACTCCATTTAATTTCCATCAGGTGCGCTTTTCTATTTTCTTCATTAAAAGGTTGCTATAAAGTTGTTGTACTTGATTGCTGGTCATTGAGTTCTACCAATAAGATCTGAATACTAATCCTGTAACATTTCTGTTAGCTTGACATTCCTGCGATAAGATTGCTGAGCAGTTTGAGACAGAGAGGTATGAGTTTCTTAGTTTGTTTCATTCTTGAAGTCCCTTCCTTGCCAGTGGAAATAACTGACCAAACTGAGGCAACACAGCACAGATGAAAAAAATGCAATAAATCATCAGCATATAGTCATAAGGCATCAATCAATCATGCCTTGTCATTGTTTTCATAATCACCTCAGTAAAATTCCCACATGGCAATATTCACATGTCTATTCTTGATAACCTACATTTGATGAAATTAAAACATTTGAATTATGAATCTGCCTGTTTATTGTCACTTACTAGAGTTGTTGTATTGGGGGGGGTCAGCAAATTAAAATGTTTTCTTTCTTTTGAAAGGCAAGGCAGTGGCCAAAAGAATTCAAAGTGGCTTTACACTTTGCATTCTGCTAAGTCAGCACCTGTGCCGGTATACATTGAAGATCAGGAGCAGATTGTAACATTTCTGTTAGCTTGACATTCCTGCGATAAGATTGCTGAGCAGTTTGAGACAGAGAGGTATGAGTTTCTTAGTTTGTTTCATTCTTGAAGTCCCTTCCTTGCCAGTGGAAATAACTGACCAAACTGAGGCAACACAGCACAGATGAAAAAAATGCAATAAATCATCAGCATATAGTCATAAGGCATCAATCAATCATGCCTTGTCATTGTTTTCATAATCACCTCAGTAAAATTCCCACATGGCAATATTCACATGTCTATTCTTGATAACCTACATTTGATGAAATTAAAACATTTGAATTATGAATCTGCCTGTTTATTGTCACTTACTAGAGTTGTTGTATTGGGGGGGGTCAGCAAATTAAAATGTTTTCTTTCTTTTGAAAGGCAAGTGGCCAAAAGAATTCAAAGTGGCTTTACACTTTCCCCCAAGCATTCTGCTCAGTCAGCACCTGTGCCGGTATACATTGAAGATCAGGAGCAGATTGATGCAATCCACTCTCACCTGACTTCAATTCTGGACAGCACACCCACAGTGACCAGATCAAATTCATCATGGATGTACTTTTTACAGAGGTAGGTCTCATGTGTTAGCTGTGCTCTGCATGATGTCAGATTCACATTGTTTTAAATGTCAAATAGTTTATCCATAATGTGAGACCATTGCTCTAAAAATAATTGTTTTTGTGGTTATTATAAAAGAGACACTTTTCATTTTGTTGGAAAAAGCTAAACATGTGAAATGATACTTGGCTACTTGGGGGGTGTGATCAATCTCAATTCTTTCTCTGGTAGTCCATTATCTGTGCCCTGGCTTTCGTGGAAAATCTGTGCATCCTAAAGGCTGAGTAGAAATTTCTGCGAGGACCTGTCATTCACATAAGGTCATAATGTAATACTACTGTAAGGATACTATAAAGGAAAACATGGTCAAACATGACATCCTGCCATTATACACAAATAACCATTTCTTTCTACAACTATCCAACTTTAGTTTTTTTATCAGTGGGCGGGAGCCTTTTGACAGGACTGGAAAACAATTAATAGAGAGTTATCAACGGGAGTCACCCTAGTTCATGTTTTCAATAAATGGTGTTAATAAATAATATTTTTGTACACAAAAACGTTGTCTCTTTCTTTTCAGATGGCTAAATGGCCCTTGGAATTTTAGAAAAGGGTGAATTGTGTTTGTCTTTATAAAATGCTTTATAGGACACTGTTCTGTTGCTGTATGACAACCAGAATACTAAAGCACAAATCAATATTAAATAAATATTTCATTGATGGTCCATATGATTACACTGTATGTCTGATGGGCTAAATATGGTTAATATCTGAATGTATCTTTATATATATATATTCACAACAACATATATATCACTCCATCTCCTGTATATATGAAAACCTACAGTAAATATAATTAGGCTACAGTAGATCATGTATCATTACACTGTCCATTTGATCCAAATATGTGTATTATTAATTTTTTTAATTCACTAATTAAATGTGTAATGTTAATGTATTTTTTTTTTCAAAAACATTAATTCAGTTGTCTTCTGTAGGCTATGTATGTGTAGACCAACAGTGAATATTTACAGATATTTTAATTCGTAGTGCAGATCATCTGATATCTTAATGTAATGTTTATATTTAAATTAACAAAAAACAAAAACTCAATTAGTCAATGTCTTTGGGGAGTCCCGGTTATTAATGAAGTTTCGAGCGTCGGTTTAATAATTTCGCCGTGTATCCTCCTGCCCCTACTGGACGCATCAGGAACAACAGGGGCGTAAAACTGCCTGGGCCGTAGATCTGCAGCCTCCCTGTATAGGTGTGAAGAGCTCCTCGGTGTTGAGTGTCGGTGTAGTGATCAGGTTGTCCGCAGAAGTGGATGGGCAGGAATAGAGCAACACCGGACAAACAGGTAAATGATGATACTGATTCAGGTGAAGTAGAGAACAGGGTGTGAATTAGCCTATGACTTTTAGGGAGGGAATATTTAACACGCTCATCATTTTTTTAACATATCATAAAAGCTACAAATGTTGTGGTTACCCCGTCAGAAAAGAAAGTGCAAAAATGGGACCATCAGGGGTACAACAGCTTGTCACTGGGGTAGTAACCTCAAAAATAATCTTTACAGGATCCCCTATAGGATTCATAATAGTATCTACCATAATAATTACGACCTTACTATTACTACACTATATTATGAATTCTTTAGGGGTAAAAAAGCTGAGGGGAAACTACTTTGTTTGGCTTTCCAAAAGAGGACACGGCTAGAAATCAGTGGTTAAGTTGTATTTACAACACTGTTCCAGAACACTTCAACCCAAATATTCAGATGTGTGCAGCACATTTTATGGAGGACTGTTTACTGATCCTGGTAGAATAGACTACATTATATTATACTGTGATTTTAAACTAGTAGTGTATTCAAACTTTATTTAAGCAACGATGGCGTAGTTTTGAATGAAAGGGTATGTAAGCTGTTTATTTTTTAGTTTGATTCGTTTTAGAAATAAAACTCTACTAACTACAATTTTGTTTGTTCTTTATGAAAAAAATGGGGTGTAACTATTGTCTTTATTTTTTCCTCTGATAGTCAAGATAGTTAGATAGTTCTGTCAAAAATTCGTTCATGAATCAAATATTATTTTTCGTTCTCACTCTCTGTGCTATACGTGACAGAGTATAAAAAAAGTTATAGGCCTACTAAAATATGCGGACATAATTTTTATACCATATAAAAATAAAAAGAAGAAAAACAATCCTGTCAGTCGGGGTTCCGTATAGCCGATAGACCCGTTATCCCGGGTTATACTGGGTTTTTACAGTTAATCCCACGTCCAGCAAATAAATACACACACGGTCGGGACAAGGCATATTAACACAAAGATGACCATTTCTTTTTTTGTGTGTTAGGCCTATATGCAAGTAAAATCCCTGGAGATAGATATACCTATTATAAATGGCTAAAGACATCCATTCCGTTAGGAGAGCGCGCTCTCTCTCTCTCTCTCTCTCTCTCTCACTAGCTATATTAGAATAATATAAAATCTAAATAAACAAAATGGATCGGCATTAATCTAATACCCCCAATTAAATTTAAACAAACATGACGGATAGAATCAAAAAGACGTTTAGGCTAACTCTGATAGAGTGATGTATCAGAATCAGAATGAGCTTTATTGCCAGGTATGTTTTCACATAAGAGGAATTTGTTTTCATGACAGAAGTACATCTTAATAATTAGCTATTTACAGTGCAACGTCTGCATATCAGTCATTTTACAGTGCTTGTTGTATCCTTATAATAATGGATAGCCTACAGCATTGATGTGCATCCTGGCCATAACATATGAATTGCAGGCTATTCAAAAAATAAATAATTAAATAAATAAAGCTTTGAAGTTGCCGGTATAGACGAAAACATCGCGGATGAATTTAGACATTAAAGTTTTTACATTGTAATGTAATGTAGGTCATCGTGTAGATATGTAATGTAGGCCGTTAGACTTACCTTAGACCAAGTCGTTAGACTAAGTCGCTGTGGATAAAAGCGTCTGCAAAATGATAAAATGTAAATAAAAATATGAATTTATTCGAGACCTACTACAGCGCACGCGCGTAAAATATCCACTACGTAGTGGATATAGTCCAGCTACGTCATCGTGCCACAGGCTGCAGCGGACCTCTTGAAAATCGACGCGTTTCAAAAAGGCGGGGCATAGAGGAGAAACAAATATTGTATAGTATGTGGAAAATAATATTTTTTTAACCTTAAACCGCATAAACACATTGCATTACACCAAATACACAAAATAATGTTATTTTTAGCAACATCATATGACCCCATTAAAGAGAAGTAATTTCTTGAAAATTAAGTGTTAAGTAGCCCACTGAATGATTCACGAGGCTGAATTCAGCTTCTTATTCACAGCTTCTTATTGACGCTATCCGTTCCACCTTAAAAACGCGACGCTTCCGCGTTTCTTAGCTTCTTATTCACGCTCAATTTAGGGACCGTCTCTATTTGGGTACTATAATTTGCACTATACTTCAACTGTTCTTTCTGATACCCACTCCTATAAAGACTATTCTGGTTTTGTAACAGAAAAACATGCATTTTCTGTAAAGCTGCTCTGAAACAATATGTGTTGTGAAATGCGTTATACAAATAAATATGAATTAAACTGAATGAGCCATTGAATTGTTGTTGTATTGCATTTAGAAGATGGACCTATAAATATGACATATGTGACTATACAGTTGAATAGGCCATTGCACTGATTGCCCAATTGGAGGCGCAAAATCTCAGCTGTCATTGAGGGTGCGTCAAAAGTTTCATTAGAAGCTTTAATGTCTGAAAAGATTCAAACATCTTTACGGTACCATTTTGAAGTTATGGACCTATAAATTTGACATATATGACAATACAGACTTGAGCTATTGCATTCATGGCCCTATTGGGGGCGCTATATCTCAGCTTCCTTTGAAGGTGTGTTAAAATGTCTACTTTGGTCTTATTCCCAATGCACTTGACTGTCACCATGCAAATTTGCATGCATTTGTACTGTAGCATTTTGAAGTTATGGACCCATAAATTAGGCTTTTATGACAATACAATAAGAGGAGAAATTGCATCATTGGCCAAATTGTTGGCGCAATATCTCAACTTCCTTTGAGGGTGCATTAAAGGTTCCATTGGGGCCTTATTTCCAGGGCCCTTGACTGTGACCATGCAAACTTTCAGATATTTTTACTGTAGAATTTGTAAGTTATGGACCCATACATTTGGCAGATATGACAATACAATAACAGGAGAAATTGCATTATTGGCCCAATTGGTGGCGCTATATCTCAGCTTCCTTTGAGGGTGCGTTAAATGTTCGACTGAGGTCATATTCTCAGTGCACTTGACTGCAATCACGCACATTTTCAGACATTTTTACTGTAGCATTTTGAAGAGATGGACCCATAGGTTTGGCAGATATGACAATACAATAACAGGAGAAATTGCATTATTGGCCCAATTGGTGGCGCTATATCTCAGCTTCCTTTGAGGGTGCGTTAAATGTTCGACTGAGGTCATATTCTCAGTGCACTTGACTGCAATCACGCACATTTTCAGACATTTTTACTGTAGCATTTTGAAGAGATGGACCCATAGGTTTGGCAGATATGACAATACAATAACAGGAGAAATTGCATTATTGGCCCAATTGGTGGCGCTATATCTCAGCTTCCTTTGAGGGTGCGTTAAAAGTTCTACTGAGGTCATATTTCCAGTGCACTTGATTGTGACCACGCAAACTTTCAGATATTTTTACTATAGCATTTTTATGTTATGGACCCATAAACTTGGCTGATATGACGATACAATAACAGGACAAATAGCATTATTGTCCCAAATGGTGGTGCTATATCTCAGCTTCCTTTGAGGGTGCGTTAAAAGTTCTACTGAGGTCATATTTCCAGTGCACTTGATTGTGACCACGCAAACTTTCAGATATTTTTACTATAGCATTTTTATGTTATGGACCCATAAACTTGGCTGATATGACGATACAATAACAGGACAAATAGCATTATTGTCCCAAATGGTGGTGCTATATCTCAGCTTCCTTTGAGGGTGCGTTAAAAGTTCTACTGAGGTCATATTTCCAGTGCACTTGATTGTGACCACGCAAACTTTCAGATATTTTTACTATAGCATTTTTATGTTATGGACCCATAAACTTGGCTGATATGACGATACAATAACAGGACAAAGCATTATTGTCCCAAATGGTGGCGCTATATCTCAGCTTCCTTTGAGGGTGCATTTTTACTTAAACATGCTACAGTAAAAATGTCTGGCAATGTGCGTGGTTACATTCAAGTGCCTTGGAAATAAGACCACAGTGGAACTTTTAACGCACCCTCAAAGGAAGTTAAGATATAGCGCCACCAATTTGGCCAATAATGCAATTTCTCTTATCATATTGTCATATCAGCCTAATTTATGGGCCCATAACTTAAAAATGCTACAGTAAAAATATCTAAAAATTTGCATGGTCACAGGCAAGGGCCCTGGAAATAAGGCCCCAGTAGAAATGTTAACGCACCCTCAAAGGAAGTTATATATAGATATAGCACCACCAATTGGGCCAATAATGCAATTTCTCCTCTTATTGTATTGTCATATCAGCCTAATTTATGGGCCCATAACTTAAAAATGCTACAGTAAAAATATCTAAAAATTTGCATGGTCACAGGCAAGGGCCCTGGAAATAAGGCCCCAGTAGAAATGTTAACGCACCCTCAAAGGAAGTTAAGATATAGCGCCACCAATTTGGCCAATAATGCAATTTCTCTTATCATATTGTCATATCAGCCTAATTTATGGGCCCATAACTTAAAAATGCTACAGTAAAAATACCAGACAATTTGCATGGTCACAGTCAAGGGTCCTGGAAATAAGGCCCCATTGGAACTTCTAACGCACCCTCAAAGGAAGCTGAGATATAGCGCCACCAATTGGGAGATATAGCACCACCAATTGGGCCAATAATGCAATTTCTCCTCTTATTGTATTGTCATATCAGCCTAATTTATGGGTCCATAACTTCAAAATGCTACTGTAAAAATGTCTGCAAGTTTGCATGGTGACAGTCAAGTGCCTTGGGAATATGATGTCAGTGGAACTTTTAACGCATCATCAAAGGAAGCTGAGATATAGCGCCACCATTTGGGGCAATAATGCAATTTCTCCTGTTATTGTATTGTCATATCAACCTAATTTATGGGTCCATAACAACAAAATGCTACAGTAAAAATACCAGACAATTTGCATGGTCACAGTCAAGGGTCCTGTAAATAAGGCCCCATTGGAACTTCTAACGCACCCTCAAAGGAAGCTGAGATATAGCGCCACCAATTGGGCCAGTAATGCAATGTTCTCCTGTTTCTGTATTGTCATATCTGCCAAACCTATGGGTCCATATCTTAAAAATGCTACAGTAAAAATGTCTGAAAATGTGCATGTTACCAGTCAAGGACACTGGGAATAAGGCCTCAGTGGAAATTCTAACGCACCCTCAAAGGCAACTGAGATATAGCGCCTCCAACTGGGCCAGTAATGCAATGTTCTCCTGTTTCTGTATTGTCATATCTGCCAAACCTATGGGTCCATATCTTAAAAATGCTACAGTAAAAATGTCTGAAAATGTGCATGTTACCAGTCAAGGACACTGGGAATAAGGCCTCAGTGGAAATTCTAACGCACCCTCAAAGGCAACTGAGATATAGCGCCTCCAACTGGGCCAGTAATGCAATGTTCTCCTGTTTCTGTATTGTCATATCTGCCATACCTATGGGTCCATATCTTACAAAAATGCTACAGTAAAAATGTCTGAAATCGTGCATGTTACCAGTCAAGGACACTGGGAATTAGCTTTCAGTGGAAATTGTAACGCACCCTTAAAGGCAACTGAGATATAGCTCCTCCAACTGGGCCAGTAATGCAATGTTCTCCTGTTACTGTATAGTCATATCTGCCAAATCCATGGGTCCATATCTTTAAAATGCTACAGTAAAAAAGGTCTGAAAATGTGCATGGTAACAGGCAAGTGCACTTGGAATATGACCTCATTGGAACTTTTAACGCACCTCAAAGGAAGCTGAGATATAGCCCCACCATTTGGGCCAATAATGCAATTTCTACTCTGATTGTATTGTCATATCAGCCTAATTTATGTGTCCATAACTTAGAAATGCTACAGTAAATATGTCTGAAAATGTGCGTGGTTACGGTCAAGTGCACTGGGAATATGACCTCAGTGGAACTTTTAACGCACCCTCAAAGGAAGCTGAGATATAGCGCCACCAATTGAGCCAATAATGCAATTTCAATGTGTTACGTCCAAGGACGTATTTGTTTTTTCCCCCGATTGTTCTCTCTCTCTCTCTCTCTCTCTCTCTCTCTCTTCCTACAAGCAGGGGGTAATGGCTGCCACCTGTTTCCAATGATTGGTGATCTGATGTTATTGCAGGAGGAGGGGAAGCCGTGAGAATTTAAGCAGCACCATTGCACAGCACAAGGGTGTGTGTGGAGGCTGCGTCGGGAGGCTTCTATTCTCAACCTTAAAAGCTTTATTAGTTGTTTTGGTTAATACTTTGTTGAATGATTTCTTCCCAGTGTTATTGTGTTGACACTCTTGTGGTACTTGACGCCTACGACAAGAAATCTGGTTTGTTTTGGAAGTTATTATTTGTTTTGTCCCCATTTATGTTATTGTTTATCTGTTAAACTTACGTTGTTAGTTTATTGGGAAAGTGTTAGTAGAGAGGTGGGGGTCATTTTCTTTATTTTGTTTTTCTCTTGTTTATGTTAGTTAGGGAGGTAGTTATATCTATTGTATTTTTCTTTTCTTTGTGTAGCTTAGTCAGTTTCTCCCAAATAGTTAGAGGGTTTATGTTTGTTATTTTGGCCTTGACATCCTTCCATATCTGTCAAATAAAATAACTTGTTTTTTTTATATCGAGATTCTTGGCCTTTGTTAAAGCTCTGGGGTTGAGAATTGAGTCTTGCTGCCTCCACACATCACCTTTTCTATTCTGTTACTTGTTCCTCCAACCCTAGACTAGCTGGGAACGTAACAGAATTTGGGGGCTCATCCGGGATCAAGTGGTAACAAATTGATGTTATCGGTGGTATTTGAAACAATGTTGAAAGTTATTCCGCTGGGGGATGAGCAAATTTGTAAATGGTAGGTGTCTCTTTTTCTCTTTGGTTTTGCCTGGCTGTTTTTGCTCTTTTTGATGTGGGAGAAGTTAGTAATAAGATATGGAGTTTGATTTAATCTCGTTTACGTTACTTCCCACTGTGGAAGTATATAATCGTTGTCGTAAAAGGGATTTAATTTCCATTGCAGACTTCTTTAACATTAGTATACTTAAAGAGGCGAGTAAACCGGCTATCAAGGAAGATTTATTTAGGAAGTTGGTAGAAGCTGGCATTTTGGCTGCGTCAGGAGGGGAGGTTGGGAAAGAATCTGAGACTGCTGGCTTTGGTTCTGTTCTTAACGTCGATTCAAAAGGTTCTGATGCTGTATTGGAAATTAAGCTAAAATAATTAGATCGTGAGTTAAAGCGACAAGAATGTGAGGCTCAGCGCATCAGGCTTCGAGTAATAGAAGCTGAACGAGCACGGGATAGTGAGCGACATGGAAATGAGATGGAGGCTCTAAGATTATGTAGCAGACCCACTCCATCACCTCGGATTAGATCTGCTGGTTCATCAGCTGGGATGCCAATAGTAGATTCTGTGCAGACCCTAAATCAAAGCTCCTCTGATTCACCTTCTGCGTCACAATCTGATTTTGACGTTAGCAGGTATATTAGACTTGTACCGCCATTTAGAGAGACCGAAGTGGACTCCTATTTTGTCGCATTTGAGCGTGTGGCTGCAAAGCTACAGTGGCCTAAGGATATGTGGGCTCTACTTCTGCAATGTAATTTGACCGGTAAAGCGCAAGAGGTTTCAGCTGCGTTGCCTATTGAACAATCTCTCAATTATGATGTAATGAAGGCTGCTGTCTTACGAGCGTATGAACTGGTGCCGGAAGCTTATCGCCAAAAGTTTAGGGCACATGTAAAAACAGCCAGACAAACATATGTTGAATTCGCACGAGAGAAAAGGACACTTTTTGAAAAATTGTGTGTTTCTAGCAAGATTATCACTTTTGAGCAGCTCCGGGAGTTAATCTTGTTAGAAGATTTTAAAGCCTGTGTCCCAGAAAATGTTGTTGTGCATTTGAATGAACAGAAAGTGCAGGCCCTTACTGATACTGCTGTTATTGTGGATGAATTTGTGTTGACCCATCGTAATGTATTTATCTACGCGTCGGCCCAGAAGTCAGTCTTCAGCTGTGGAGAGCTCAAAACTATTTCAGGCTTCTGTTCGTTCTGCTAATTCAGAGATGTTTGCTGGAGGTAAACGTAAATCTAGTCCTAAGCGTGCAGGAGATAGGTGGGTCTGTTTTTATTGTCTCGACCCAAGCCACTTAATCTCAGTGTAAGGCTTGGAAACAGAAAAGTGTTTCGAAGGCCAAAAATGTAGCTTTAGTACAATCGGTACCAGTGTTAAAAGATTTGGATGCTGTTGCTTACCAACCTTTTCTCTTTCGGCTCCGTTTCTCTTTCGCCTGTTTCTGAGACGCAGCAAGTTCGGATTTTGAGGGACACGGGAACCATGCAGTCATTAATTTTGGAGATGTTACCTTTTTCACCGGAGTCCTATACCGGTAGTGATGTGTTAATTCGTGGATGTGAGATGGGATATTAATATTCCTCTCCATAAGGTGTATTTGGAGTCTGACTTTGTCACAGGAACCGTTACTCTAGGGGTGTGCTCCCGATTAGCTGTGGACGGTGTCAGTCTTATTCTGGGAAATGAGCTTGCTGGGG
>NW_015505387.1:148248-151092 GCF_001515645.1 Sinocyclocheilus grahami | reverse complement strand
ATTTTTTTACTTTTTGTCTGCAAGCTAATCAAAACAGAATAAACTAAGTATTCTAATATTCTTAGTATTATTTTAGTACTCACTTTTTTCTATTGACAAAAGATATACCTACACAACATCAGGATTTGCATTTATTTGATATAAAGTATGTAGACAGAGCCTTTAAAAACTGAATCCTTATTTAAAAAACAAACAAAACAAAAAAAAACATGCAAAACATTACAATTACATCAGTTAATAACAAAATTAAATTAGACAATTCATTTTTTAATTATTTGAATATATAATATAATTAAATGACTTAATAACTAGTAACTAGTAATTCAATAAAACACTTTACTTAAAGCCTTCATATATGATGTATTATAAAAGTGTTTTAATGCATTAATTATGCCTTGTAAGGCATCTTCTAATGTATTGTATGACCTCATGAATAATTGTAACAACAGTTTTAATACATTATAAAACTCATCTATTCCTTGTAACACCTTTAGGAAGTATACTGCAGCACACAACAAACAAACCTTCATACATTATAATGCATTTTAACTGTGGTTTAAATTACTTATGAAAAAATGCAATGCATTACAGCATGCATTATGAATACCTTTATAATGCATTATACAATATAAGGCTTTAAGTAAAGTGTTACCAAATTTTGTCACAAAGATGTTTATTTACTGAGAAGGTCAACTGAATAAAAGATGATCATTTCTGTATAGAAATCAGAGAGGTGAAAAACAACATATTAAAACTACAATCATATTAAGTGCATTACATTGCTTTAAAAAGGTGAGTGACTGGTTGATTAAACAATTATCTTCAAATTTCTTTAAACTTTGTTGTCTGTATATCAGTATTACAACAAAGCAGCCTATTTGGAGGCTTTTATAAGATGTCTAATTTTTTTGCGGATACCAGGGAAGTTTAGACCATAAACAATAGGGTTTACAAAGGGTGGTATAACAATAAATTCCAGTGAAAGGATAACAGCCAGCTCTATAGGAATTTCCCCATTCACAAACCGACTCAAAGTGAGCTCACAAAAAAGAGCAACTGAGAAATTTAAAAGGATCACTATGTGTGGAATACAGGTTTGATACGCTTTGCTCCTAAACTCCTTTGAGCTTCTTTGACAAATTACAAGAATTTTTACATAAGAGCCCCCAAATTCTGTTACGTTCCCAGCTAGTCTAGGGTTGGAGGAACAAGTAACAGAATAGAAAAGGTGATGTGTGGAGGCAGCAAGACTCAATTCAACCTTAAAAGCTTTGTTAGTTGTTTTGGTTAATGTTTTGTTGAATGGTTTCTTCCTAGTGTTATTGTTGACACTCTTGTGGTACTTGACGCCTACGACAAGAAATCTGGTTTGTTTTGGAAGTTATTATTTGTTTTGTCCCTATTTATGTTATTGTTTATCTGTTAAACTTATGTTGTTAGTTTATTGGGAAAGTGTTAGTAGAGAGGTGGGTGCCATTTTCTTTATTTTGTTTTTCTCTTGTTTATGTTAGTTAGGGAGGTAGTTATATCTATTGTATTTTTGTTTTCTTTTCTTTGTTTAGCTTAGTCAGTTTCTCCCAAATAGTTAGAGGGTTTATGTTTGTTATTTTGGCCTTGCCCCCTCTTGAAGTCTTGACATCCTTCCATATCTGTCAAATAAAATAACTTGTTTTTGATATTGAGATTCTTGGCCTTTGTTAAAGCTCGGGGGTTGAGAATTGAGTCTTGCTGCCTCCACACATCACCTTTTCTATTCTGTTACTTGTTCCTCCAACCCTAGACTAGCTGGGAACGTAACAGAATTTTATATTTTCAATATAAAACTCAAAGGGATAAAAATAGTTGTAAATGTTACAATCAGTCCATAAATATTATTAATATTATGGTTTACACAAGATAGTTTGACAATTTCATAGTTGTGGCAGTATACCTTAAACAATTTGTTATCACACATTTTCAGCCTGGCAGTCAAAAGACTACCAAAGCCAACAAAAATCATTGGATAAAGCCATGCTATAACTATTAAAAGAGTTAGAAAACGTGTGGTAATTATGTTGTTGTAATGCAAAGGTTTATTAATTGCAACAAACCTATCAAATGCCATTAGCATTAATATCGTAAGTTCATAAGCTGCGTATGAGTAAATGACAAAACTCTGTATGAGGCAAGCTTCATATGAGATTCTATGTGTATCATACAGTAGGTCTGTCAGTAACCTTGGGAAAAAACCAGTTGTACCATATACAGAGTTGATGGACAAACATGAAATCAGAATGTACATGGGTTGGTGCAATGTCCTTTCCAGAAATACAGCAAGAATAATAAGGACATTGAAATATATGATAACACAGTAGAAAATAACACCCAAACTGAAAAAAACATATTTTATGCACCCAAGATTTTCAAACAACATGAAGTAAAAATATGTTCCATTTCCCATTTTCCTTACACAAAGGATACTTTCACTGACCTGAGAAAGAGAGAAAACAATATAATTAATTTAATTTTTACACCAAAAAAGCAAACAATGTCCATCACCTTGGAATATGTTTAGCCAGATAATTTTGCATGTAGATTGCAATGTAAATTAATTTAAAGTATTTTAGATTTTAGAAGTCAGTTGGATCAGTGATTTAATAATTAAATGAATGGCCAGTACAGTAATAATTCAACAGTCTCAGAAACACACTTTGCAAAGATTACAAACATTGTAAGAAATACCTTCTGATATATATTGTGAAATGACCATCATGGCATCTTCATCAAAATTGCAGGTAATGAGTTCTGTTTGTTTTCTGACACCAGTGCATGTGGGGTTTTATAGTAGCCAACATGTCTCAGGAG
>NW_015505387.1:133350-145761 GCF_001515645.1 Sinocyclocheilus grahami | reverse complement strand
AGATTGTGTTGATAGAGTTGGTAGTGCACACTATGTCACAAAATTAGACTTGTTAAAAGGGTATTGGCAAGGTCCCCTAACACCACGTGCTTCAGAGATATCTGTATTTGTAACACCTGATGCCTTTCTGCAGTACTCTGTTCATGAGTCGTTGAAAAGAGGAAGGTGCATTTCGCATGCCAAAAGCCATGACAGAGTATTGTCAGGACTGCAGAATACAGAAGTTTATTTGGATGATGTTGTGGTGTACACGAACTCGTGGGAAGATCACTTGGTCAAGTTGGATGAAGTGTTTGGACTGTTAGCCAATGCTTCACTAACCTTAAATCTAGCAAAATGTGAATTTGCTAAAGCTGTGGTTGTATACCTTGGTAAGTGTGTGGGACAGGGTCAGGTGCGACCAGTAGAAGCTAAAGTTTCTGCAATTGAGTTTCCTACACCGACTAATAAGCGGGAGTTGAGGCGCTTCTTGGGGATGGCAGGATACTATCGTGGTTTTTGCAAAAACTTCGCTGCCATTGTTTCACCCCTTACTGACCTTCTTAGTACATCTAGGAAGTTTGTATGGACATCAGAGTGTATAGGTGCTTTTAACGCTGCTAAAGACCTTCTTTGTACTTGCCCTGTCCTTTCTGCTCCCAACTTTGCATTACCCTTCCAGTTGCAGGTGGACGCCAGCGCTACCGGAGCCGGTGCGGTTTTACTGCAGGAAGATCAAGCGGGCATTGAACATCCTGTATCTTTTTTCTCTAAGAAGTTTTCTAATAGTCAACAGAATTACAGTACAATTGAGAGAGGCATTGGCTTTATTGTTCGCGCTTCAACATTTTGAGGTGTATTTGGGTGGAAGTAAGAGCGCCATTACAGTTTATACCGATCATAATCCCTTGGTGTTTCTCTTGAGAATGTCTAATTCCAACCAACGTTTGATGCGTTGGTCTCTTATTCTGCAAGAATATAACATCGAGATCCGGCATAAAAAAGGAGCTGATAACGTTGTTGCAGATGCTCTGTCTAGAACTTATGTTCTGGATAATTAAGATTTGTCTAGTGGTATATTTTTGTATTACAACCTTTGGCTGTAATCTTTTGTGGTGAGGGTGTTACGTCCAAGGACGTATTTGTTTTTTTTTCCCCCGATTGTTCTCTCTCTCTCCCTCTCCAAGCAGAATGGCTGCCACCTGTTTCCAATGATTGGTGATTGCAGGAGGAGGGGAAGCCGTGAGAATTTAAGCAGCACCATTGCACAGCGCAAGGGTGTGTGTGGAGGCTGCGTCGGGAGGCTTCTATTCTCAACCTTAAAAGCTTTGTTAGTTGTTTTGGTTAATGTTTTGTTGAATGGTTTCTTCCTAGTGTTATTGTTGACACTCTTGTGGTACTTGACGCCTACGACAAGAAATCTGGTTTGTTTTGGAAGTTATTATTTGTTTTGTCCCTATTTATGTTATTGTTTATCTGTTAAACTTATGTTGTTAGTTTATTGGGAAAGTGTTAGTAGAGAGGTGGGTGCCATTTTCTTTATTTTGTTTTTCTCTTGTTTGTTAGTTAGGGAGGTAGTTATATCTATTGTATTGGTTTTCTTTTCTTTGTGTAGCTTAGTCAGTTTCTCCCAAATAGTTAGAGGGTTTATGTGTTATTTTGGCCTTGCCCCCTCTTGAAGTCTTGACATCCTTCCATATCTGTCAAATAAAATAACTTTTTTTTATTTATTTTTTAAATCGAGATTCTTGGCCTTTGTTAAAGCTCTGGGGTTGAGAATTGAGTCTTGCTGCCTCCACACATCACCTTTTCTATTGTTACTTGTTCCTCCAACCCTAGACTAGCTGGGAACGTAACAAATGCAATAGGTCCATAACTTTAAAATACTTAATGTCATGAATGCAATAGCTCAAGTCTATATTGTCATGTATGTAAAATGTATAGGTCCATAATTTCAAAATGGTACCGTAAAGATGTCTGAATCTTTTCAGACATTAAAGCCTCTAATGAAACTTTTAATGCACAATCAAGGACAGCTGAGATTTTGCGCCTCCAATTGGCAATCAGTGCAATGGCCTATTCAACTGTATAATTACATGTCATATATATATATATATATAGGTCCATCTTCTAAATGATACAGTAAACATGTCTGATATATATATATATATATTTTTTTTATTTTTTCATTTATTTTTTTTTTATAATGGATAAGCACTCCGGGTATAAGCACCCTGTCAAACTCTCAACACACCCTCGGAGACAACATGGTACAGTAACCAACAATGCAATGGCTCATTCAGTTAAGTCATATTTATTTGTATAACGCATTTCACAACACATATTGTTTCAGAGCAGCTTTACAGAAAATGCACGTTCTGTTACAAAACCAGAATAGTCTTTATAGGAGTGGGTATCAGAAAGAACAGTTGAAGTATAGTACAAATTATAGTATTTACAAATACCATATATGCATTTAAGCAAACTTTGTGTACATTTTAAAGCAATGAAAATGTCATTTTGTATCTGGAGTCCTCTATTCACAGGTGCTGGGTCATATGAAGTCTTCATAAGAGGCTAGATTAAAAAAAAACAACAACCTTCATTACTGCACTCAAAGGATGACATGCACGTTCAATAATTAATGTATGTTGATAGCCCGTTTTCACTCTTATCTTAGTGTTATTTACATTTTAAAATGGTTTATTGTTCGTTTCTGAAAAAGAGACGCAAATAGAGACGGTCCCTAAATCGAGCGTGAAAAGAAGCAAAGAAACGCGGAAGCGTCGCGTTTTTAAAGGTGTCTTATGCTTTTTTTAAATATCATTATTTTGTGTATTTGGTGTAACAGAATATGTTGACATGCTTTAATGTTCAAAAAACACATTATTTTTCAAATACTGTACATTAGGTCCTCTATGCCCCGCCTCTCACAAACGCTTCGTTTTCTACAAAGTCCCTCCTTCCGACAAGTGCAGTCTGCTCTGATTGGCCAGCTGACCCAGTGCATTGTGATTGGCCGAACACCGCAAGCACTCGTCGGAAATGTAAGCCCCTTACCATAATTGAACATTTGAACAGTCAATAGCAAATACTTAAACTAATAACAAAACAGTAGCTGATTCAGAAGCGCCAGATTGTCATAGCAAAGTCAGAATTACCTCCTCTCCCAGGTTCATGAAACGGTCGTCCATAAAATGTATTGATATTCTGTTGTAAGTAATCTTAAAGATTCCTAAATGCATCTACTTTCGGAAGGCCAAATAAAGTGCTTTTGCTTTCGCCTAGAAACACACAGCGTCTCCCTGACATGGCTGCTTCAACACTAACTGCGGTTACTGTGATTTTTTTTTTGCTAGAAAAAGAGCAGGAGAAATACCAAACAAGTGTCTCAGAGCCGGCAAAAGCTATGAAAAGAGTGACTGTTTATCTCACAGAGTAAGATGCAGCCTGCTGAAGTGACATGCATGGTTGTTGTCCACACTGGAACTATACTGTAGCACAATAAACTCAACTAACCTTTTCCAAGGTCCATATTTACAAAGTATAGACTTCTGTGAATCCATATGGTCTCATGAGACCAAGTCAATAATTTCAGATCTAAAAGCATCCAAAATGTTATGGTGTTGCCAGAGGAGGAGTACTGTGAGGAGTGCCTGGTTCCCACAGTGAAGTTCAGTGGTAGTAAAGCTCTTCTATAGGGATGTATGAGTGCTGAAGGTGTGAGGGAGTTGTACTTTATCAACGCTGTCATGAATTCACATGACATGTGATGTGATGTAATACAAAAACTTGAAACAGAAGATGCTACCCTGTCCTCATTCCCTGCGTTATTGAGCATTTTTTCAACTTGACAATGACTATATACATTCTCCCAAGGTGAAAATCCTTCAGTGGACGTGTATTTCACCTAGTCTTAACACTCTTGAGCACCTGTGGGGGATGCTGTGGAGACGAGTTGACCAGGGCATTTAAGGAGGTCAGGTCATCCTCCAGGAGTTAAACAGGACAGATGTGACAATTTGTCATGAACTTGTACACTCAGTGCCAAGAAGGGTCAGAGGAGCACTATAATTAAAATTATGAAGGACATACTAAATACTAGAATATTATATATTTGTTGAATTAAATCTAGGCTGTACTCATTTCTGCAATCCTCCATTTAAACAAAATTGGCTAATTGACTTATTTTACAGATATTAATGACATATATTTCTCTGTATTTATTAAAGGGGTCCTATTATGCTCATTTACAAAGTCTTGATTTTGTTTTGGGGGTGTACTAGAACAGGCTCTCATACTAGGTTGTTCGAAAAACACATTATTTTTCACATATTTTACATTATTACAACACCTCTCTCCCCAGTCTGGCATGAACGGCTCGAATAGTTCCTGTATCAAATGACGGCCTGCCTTCTGAAATGTGGTGTGATTGGTTAGCTGGGTTAGTGTGTGTTGTGATTGGCAGCACTCAGCGCCTGGTCGGGAAATGTCATGCTCCTTACCTTACTGTGAGCTTCAGTGTAAATATTGCGTCAAAATCAAATCAATATGAGCGCGATTTAAACCCGGATGATTGTAAGCACTCTAAGTTCGTCTGCTTTGGGAAAGCTAGCGTGTCTCTGACATAGTGATAATAACACTCGTTGCCTTCTCTAGTGCAGCTCAACCAGGTCTCCTCTCATTCGTCCATATTTGTGATATCACAAATCCCGGAAAATATTCCAAACGAGTCGTTCGTTGTTTTTGAAAAGTGATTTCTGTTAAATTAAATATCTCCTTTTGAAGTGGACTTTGAGCTTTGTAACTTTGCAGATCTTTTTTATGCTCAAACAGCAACATTACAGACTAACTAAAGTTGAAAAAGTGAAGAAGCATAATAGGACCCCTTTAAGTATGTTTAATACATTTCAATTTTGCCATCTTTAAATGAATTGTGTTAGTGATCATTAAGAAAATACGTTTTTTGTAATTATTCAGAGTCTACTCATTTATGCTGTGCACTGAATGGCTAAATTTGTAACGTATTGCTTTGTAACTTATACCCCTATTAAAACAAGCCTAAAATAAATATATAAAAAAGATCTACTTTAAAGATTCACAGCCTTTGTTTTGACTTCCTTTCAAGTACGGACCAGACCCCCTCAAACTTGAGTTATCAGGCTCAGACAGTGAAAGAAAGTCCTCTGAAGGGACAGTCTGTAGGCCACCTGTAGATTTATGTGCTGATTATAAAATCATAGGCTGCAGGAAGGAGGTGTTTGGACAGATCACACCTATATTCAGACCTGTTATACAGATGTTTTGGTCTAAAAACTTTGGTTTAATTTCTTTTGTACCACAAAAAAGTTTGATTTCTAATTTGTAGGGTTTGTTGTGTATTGTAGTATATTACATGATTGCAGTCAATGCTGTCATTTTAGGTTTAAATCTTTTAGGTTTAAACATGACAGCTGTCCTTTTTTGTGATCAGAGAGAAATCAAGTCATTTGTTTGATTTTCTTTTAGGCCAAGCAAAAAAGTCAGTATGCGTTTGCAGCAGAAAAAAAAAAACAGGAAAAAAAAAGATTTTGCCATTAACTGTAGTAAACATTTGTACAAAGCTTGTTAAAATAAGAATACAATATGATTTACCTTATAATTTTTGAATGAAAAATTTATTGAAATTTGAAAAGTGTACATTTTAAGGCTGATCGCATAGAAAGAAGTAAAGAAAGTAAAGAAAGTGCAGAAATAAACTTATTACACAAAAACTGTTCTAGTATCAGTCTAGTATCTGTCTCAGTCAAATCTTCTTTCTTAAATTATTTTAATAATTGTTCATTTTTGATGTCATTAAGAATATATCATGTTTTGACTGCAAAACTTAGTTAATCATGCTTATCAAAGTAATCATAAATATCCTGCACAAAACTACACAAGCTGTGCATAAATTTGTTTGTGTTATTCCGTGTCAACTCAACCAAAGGTCCCCGGTTCAGATTATTGATTTTGTTTATATTTTTTCTGAAAAAAGATAAACATGTATAGTGATGAAAGGCAGCATATTAAAAGTCATGGATATATATTTACTGAGTAATCCACTATTTTGTAGAGGGGACTGCAGCACTTGTCAGGATGGAAGGAAAAATGGATGGGACAAAATGCCGTCAAATTCTTGAGGAAAGTCTGCTGCCCTCTGCCAGAAAGTTGCCAATGGGAAGAAGATTTACCTTCCAACATGACAATGACCCAAAGCACACAGCAAAACTGACCACACAGTGGTTGAAGGAGAAAAAGATGAATGTCCTTGCATGGCCTAGTCAGAGCCCAGACTTAAACCCCATTTAAAATCTGAGGAATGACTTGAAGACTTCAGTCCACAAACGCTCACCATCAGATTTAATTGAACTTGAGCAGTTCTGCAAAGAAGAGTGGGCAAATATTGTGCAAAGTCTAGATGTGCAAAGTTAGTAGAGAAATATCCCAACAGACTAAAGGCTGTAATAAAAGCAAAAGGTGGTTCAACAAAATACTGACACAAGGGGGTGGTCCTTTTTCCAGCTCAGTGATTCTGTTATTTATTTATTTTATTTTTTCTGGCACGTTGGTGTTATATTTTTCACTTGGGTGTTATAAGTTGCACTGAGTAAATACAGCTGGATAAAACAAAAACTGCACCCGTCTTCATTTGTATAATGCTTTGAATGTTTTGAAAGGCTTTACCAGCTAAACCAGTTTGGATTCCCTTGTGACCCTGTCTGTAGTAAATACAGCTGGATAAAACAAAAACTGCATCCGTCTTCATTTGTATAATGCTTTGAATGTTTTGAAAGGCTTTACCAGCTAAACCAGTTTGGATTCCCTTGTGACCCTGTCTGTAAAAAAAAAACATTTGTTTTTCTTTCTAATTTTTTCTGGCACGTTGGTGTTATATTTTTCACTTGGGTGTTATAAGTTGCACTGAGTAAATACAGCTGGATAAAACAAAAACTGCACCCGTCTTCATTTGTATAATGCTTTGAATGTTTTGAAAGGCTTTACCAGCTAAACCAGTTTGGATTCCCTTGTGACCCTGTCTGTAAAAAAAAAACATTTGTTTTTACTTTCTACTGTTGCTCAGGTAGATTGATGCTTCTGTTTATTCACCCAGGGTGCAAACTACCATCTACATCAAACATGTATATGTACTGTAAATCTGGGGTGTCCAAACTCTGTCCTGGAGGGCCACTGTCTTGCAGAGTTTTACTCCAACTTGCCTCAACACACCTGCCTGGAAGTTTCTATTGTGCCTAGTACGACCTTGGTTAGCCTGTTCAGATGTGTTTAATTGAGGTTGGAGCTCAATTCTGCAGGACAGTGGCCCTTCAGGAGCAGGATTGGATACCCCTGCCGTATATGAACACACACAGCCAAAATATCATTAGGTTAAAATGTTGCGGGACTAATTACATATGTAATTTATGGGCAATTTACTTGGTTTATAAATATATAGACTTTATATTGACTTGTTTGTTAAAAAAATTACCCATAATATCTGTTGCACAAAGCAGATTGGATGCTAGCAAGATGCTTACATACTGTATTTACATTATACATAGTATGGTACATCTGTGTAACTTTTTCTTTCATGTATTTCAGGTTAGATTTATAACCACTCATAGCAGCTGAAGACTGCCTATCAGACTACTGCAACATATTTTACTGGTTACAGGCAAATTTCTCCATCGTAGGGCTTCTGTCGGTGACGAGACACAGGAAAACCAATGATGTTTCACAGTTGTTGGTTCCAGGTTTGAATGCACTCAGTTTTTTATAAATTGGTATATACAGTAGAAGATATATTTCAAGCAGACTTTATGATTTTTTTTTAAAGAGATTGGTTAGTTGAAGCACAAATAGAAAATGCTTAATAGAATATAGAATTTTATTATTTTTTAAATGTCTATGATAAGTTCAGATATTGCATACATACAAAGAAAGTAAAATTGTTAAAGTAAAGTAGTGGTAAGCTAACAGTTGCAGTACAGTAATACAGTATATTGCATAATAATATGATAATATCAACAGAGAGCACAGAAATTATGAATTTCCTGGCAAGAAAAAATGCTTGATGTTTTTTTTTTTTTATCTTGATGGCCACTAGGTGGAAACGACTGCTTGAATCTGACAGAATGATGTATGGGTTGATAAATTAACTTATATTAATTAACCTGAAACACTGAGCTTTTACAACTGTGGACAAAAAATTAGATACATTGAGTGTGTGTGTTTTAAATTTGTAAGATTATTTTCAGTTCTAACAAAAATATCAAAAAATGTTGTTGCACTTTTATATTTTTTTCCCTAAATATGTTAATTAAGATTAATTATGTTAGTTAACATTAATATTTAAAGATTTGTGCACTCCATTGGAATGCAAAGTAAGAGTATACAAGAGTTTTTTTGTTTGTTTGTTTTGTAGCAAAATGATGGTCGGATGTTCCCTATCTGAAAGGACAATCAAAGGTTCTCGAGTCAAGTATGAAGAAATGGTCCTCAGATATGTTGTCAGTTTAACAGTGAGGTTGTTGTGCTTGTCCCTTCTTTAAGGTCATTCACAGACTTGCAGGTCATTGTTGGAACACTAGATGGAGCTCTTTACCTTGCAAACAATAGCATGAGCCTGATACGGTTCAGCTGTTCTATATACTTATTTTATTTACTGTTCAGATGTCATGACTTACACTTTACAATATTAATTTAAACCTCATGATAAATCAAATTATCATTAGGACTTTAATTTCTGATGTCTAGTAGAGACTATGAGCACTCAGTCTGTTTCTAAACAGTTAGGATAACAGACAGTCTCTTGTGCTTTTATGAATGACCACATAGCTGCTTTTGTATTGTGATCATATTTTCTGTTGTGCTTTACTTTGTGGTATATTTATATAATTTATATAAAATGCTTGTGCAAGCCCCTAATCTCTGATCTGAGAAAATACCAGTAATTTATATTTGACCTCTTGAGGTCCTAATTTAATATAAATCAATCATTTCACATTTAATGGATCTGTGATCCGAAAGATTGCAGGAGACCATCTTTTGAAGCGAGTGAGATAAAAAAATGAGATAATGAGAGATAAAGACTTTCTCTTGAGCTTTTGCAGAACATCGTCAAGAACGTTATGCTCAAACTAATTTCATGATTATTTGATATGATGAATTTCCTGGCAAGAAACATTGCTTGATTTTTATTTTAATTGATTTATTTTAATTAATTTTATTTTTGATGGCCACTAGGTGGAAACAACCGCTTTAATCTGACAGAAAGTACGGATTGATCGTGTTAGAGGAAGCGCTTGGGCACAGTTAGAAGTGTTTCGAAATCAATTGTTTTGTATCTAGAAGTGCTCGTACAGGGACGTCGCACATAACAAAGCCGTTTTAAGTCAGTTTGTCAGCTGTTATTTAGTTGTAGACGTGTTGAAACTGATCGCGCATCGTTACGCGCTGTAGAAAAAGCTGCTCGCGCCGCTCCAGAAAGGCGTACTTTAGTTACGCTTCCTGTCACACAGAAAACATTGTTCTACCTGATTTCTCTGTGGTTAAAAGAGAGCTGGAGATCTTTCAGATTGTCTTGTGTAGGAATTTCCCGCTCATGTCATTTTATTTACCCTGAAAATATTGATATTTAAAAATCTAATGATCTTTCACGTGCATCGCAGGGACAGAGAGGTCTAGTGAGGATCAATAACGAGCACGAGTTTATAGTTTATGTTTGTAAATAAAATATGCAATACATCGAGCGCTTTTGAAATTTCCTATAGGTGATTCGATATCATCCTAAATAATTTATTCTGATTTATATCATTTATATGATTTTAAAGAATGCTCAAAGTGCGATAAGTGGAGTTTGTGAGGTTATTGCGCTAGACAAAACTATTAGGCCTGTTTAAAAAAAAAAAACCCAAATAAATTAAATAAAACCAAGAAAAGTCAAACCGAGGTACCCAGCATGTCTTTCTATTTCACTAGTGTAATGCATACAAAATAAACAATTAGCGCTTGAAACAAAGTTTTTGGACCTGGAGTTCCTCCGCATTTACTCTCCCCTGGGTTCTTAGAATGATATTGAAACACTGAGGAGATGTATGTTGTTCTGTCTCACCCTTCAAAGAGAGACCTGGGATTTTGAGAAATACGTGTATCGGTTACACTCAAGTTGACTTGCTAAAGTTTTACGCAGAGGGACAAAAATTCGTTTGAGCATTTAATTTCCCCCAAACAGCTCAAAATTATTATTACATAGGCTAGGCCATGATATCATGTTATAATTGTTATAAAAATATAGAATCGGAGAAAATGGGAGAGGGAAGAACAGGGAACATCACACTAATTCTTTAAAATGAATTGCTTATTAATGGAATAATAAGTAAGAGACTTTTTTATTTTTAATTTTTTTATAGAAAATACACGTGTGTGTCTTAGGGCTAAAATTTCAGATTTTTTGTCACTTTATAAACGCACAGAGAGAACGGGCGAGGACTTGAGGAATATTGGAATTGCTAATTTAGTGTATTTGATGATATTTTCGGATTTTTAAGGTCAATTAAAACTTGATGTATCTATTTGTTATATACATTAATTTGCTGCATCAAGCATGGCCAAACATGTGGTCTGAAATAAATTAATAATTAATTACGATTTTATGTTTATATGTATATACTAAAGTGAGCAAAACGCACTTAATGAGACAGGTTATTTTCTGCTAGTGTGAAAAAGGATGCATTCTGAAATCAAAACCTCTTCAGGACATAAGCTTGCGAGGCGTTTTTAAATGTACAAATAATTTTAGACTTCATTAAAGCATGTACAGAGAGAGATCTGCTGCGTTTACATGTTTTCGTGATTCGCTTAAATACGTTGCGGAGATAAACCCCCGCGGTATATTAATATTGCATATTGTGTAGGCTGGATAAAGGAGATGTTTCAAACTTGCAGCAGAGGTCAGCTGCCATGTGCAAGTGGTCGAAATCACCTGCCCATCCGCAGCCTGTCATATGGCTAACATGGAAAAGTGGCGAGCACCTTGTAGATCACCGGTATTTGCAAACCAAACTACTGATGTTTTACTGTTTTACTATTAATTAGAGACAAAAATGAAAAGTCTTTGGGCATTTAATTACCCTACATGAGATAAAAACTCACATCCTGAATTATTTATTTTGTGGTGAAAAAAGTCGTGTTGCATATAAGTTGCACTGCATAGTGCATAGCATAAGCAATATGACAAGAAAATAAAGTGGATTTATTTAATTATTTAAAAAAATCGGTCAAAATATCACGCCCGTTTCATAGTCATTTCTCATGCAGATAGTTATAAATGCAGTGTTTTTTTCGTCATATAGCAGCATAAAAAGTCATTTGTAAAACAGGTTCCCTCATAATAAATATTTTGCTCTAGCCAATTAGCAGCCTCATACACAACACAAAATTCTCCAGTGCTCCTTACAAAAGTGTCACGAAGCACCATGCCATCTTAAACTAAGACTAAAAGGTGACTTAAATGATTAAAATCTTTCTTATTTATTTAATATTTTGCCTAACAAATAGTTCTTATAATCCTTTATTTGTTAGTATTTTACGTTTCTGTATGTTAATTTAGTTAACTGTCAGGCAAAATACATGCACATCTTCTGCTACTTTAAATATCTCCTCTTCCTCAGTTTCTTGCTCTCTCTTTC
The DNA here is from genome assembly GCF_001515645.1 of Sinocyclocheilus grahami. NCBI lineage: Eukaryota > Metazoa > Chordata > Actinopteri > Cypriniformes > Cyprinidae > Sinocyclocheilus > Sinocyclocheilus grahami. Next base: position 134,074 of record NW_015505387.1, on the reverse strand, counting down.
ACACTCGTTTTAATTCATCCTAGTGCATTTTCAACACATTTTAGTTCTATTTTAATCTCAAATATACACTGATGGCAGGATATGGCTTTTATGGGTAGGGATGCAGTAAAGGGTGTTCTCTTAAGAGACAGTAAAGTGAGTGAATCTGAAAGAAGCAAAAGTGAGAGCTTAATTTGATTTGAAACGTTCATGTGATCCTGTAAATAATACCATGTGTTGGCTGTGGTGGTGATAGGTGGGTGTCTAGAGGTGAGCTTGGTGGAAAGTGCAACCTTTTTTTTGGATTAGTCCTGTCAGAGTAGAGAAGGAAAATCATTATTTGGACACATGCGTTGAATTTTAGCTCTGCAGAAATTAGGATTCGTGCATGATCCCATCCTCATTTCCCACTTTATTTTAATATCTAATTACAGTTCAGAAACACTGCACATTTTTATTCAGTTTAAACTTGTTTGCATTCCTACACAAACTGATGTTGTTGGAATTGGCTGAACAGGTTTGTGATGCTCAGGCAGCTCGGGGGTACGTTTGTGGGGTCCATCTCCCCTCGAGCATTTCTCTCTCTCTCTCTTTCTGTCGTTCTCTCTGGGCCTAGGGGTGAGTGAGAGGGCCGCACAGCTGGGGAACAGATTTCGATTGACCCTTTCACCGATTCCGTACCCCTACACTGTAAAACCTGGCAAAGTGAATTATGTCGCCTCTGTTTTGTCCAATTGGGGTGGAG
>NW_015505387.1:123079-133239 GCF_001515645.1 Sinocyclocheilus grahami | reverse complement strand
GGGGGGGGGGGGGGGGTTCGAGGAGAAGGGGGTCAGACTAATGAAGTCCAGACACCCAGGCTCTAGATAAAAAAAAAAAAAAGTATTGTGAGGAAAAAAAAAAAAGGAAATTTCTCTCCACACTATCCCAAAATCCCTTGCGTGTAATCGCGTGATACATTTTATTTTTACATGTTGCAAATCCAACCAAATATGCAACAATGACATTGGACAATACAAGAATTGGACTCAGTCACTCAAAAAAAGTGCATGTTTAAAACATGTCTTTCTTTCTTAAATACACTAAAACACTCACCAAATCACAAAACACACCTGATTTATAGGGTCTTGCTCTGTTCTTTCTCAGTTGATGCCTGTATGCCGGAATGTAACACAGAGAAACAAGTGTTTTAGAAACAGCTGCCCCGTAACATGCTAGCGATTAGCGGCCGGCTGCAGGGCCACCTCGGTAATGACGCCATTAAAAACTTACAGGTGACCAGCTAATGATTTCTCAGCTGTAGGCCACTAACGATTTTAGAAATGACTGTAAGTTTTTTTTAGAATAGAACGGCGAGAGTGTGAGCGAGAGAAAGGAACGAGTGCTATAATTTGTAGTGTGTGTGTGCAGGTGCCGTCAGGGCTAAACCTACAGCAAACATGCACAAGTGCAATACTAATAAAACACAAACAGACGCCACAGTGCAGGGGCAGCACTTCACACACACAGCTCTGACTCTTATGTAGAGCTCAGCTGAGGAGAGACATGAGACCAGTGCATTGATCGAGGCATCCAAAGGAGATCAGTTACAATGGGGCCATGACTAATTTTCACTCTCTTATGATGGAAAGAAAAACAAATATATTGCAATTTGGCGGGATGCAATAATCAAAAAGGAATTCACTGTGATTAAAGCATAAATAATGCAATAATTAGGACATAACCAGTGTAAATACCTGTTTCCTCCATGCTTTATGCACTTAATGCACTTCTGCGTTAGACAGGCAGCTCTATTCTTTGTCACATGATCAATTAGAGTGTCCTAATCGCATGAAACATTTGCCTGTAATTTAGCCGTCCAGCTCCAGGAAATAACTTCTCACTGTGCAATGGTTTACTTGTCTCGGTGCAATTACGAACAAATTAGAAATTAGCTGGAAGTGTTTAGCACTGGCTGGTTATAGGCTTTTACCATTAAAGAAGAAGTGTATTATGTTTCCGACGTCGTATGTGTCACAGTGTCTGACAGTGCTGTCAGCTGTTTGAATTAGTTTTTGTGTGTGTGATAATCTTCATTGTTAGTTAAAATGGCCTTATATTATGATTAGCAATCATTGTGTGAACCGTTATTCTTTGCGTCCAGCTATTATAATGAAACCATTTTTTTTTTGCAAAGAAGACACATACATTTTCCTAAAATCTAATTTTAAGTTATAGACACTTGCATGAGGTGCCTGTTAAAACGAAATCAGAATTATAGATCATGATATTTGACAACTAGGAAAACCTGATTAAACCTGTATCACATGATACACATGTATAGAACATTACTTTGCTTTTTAAAAAAAAAGTCTAGTTTCATTATGTGATGTGTCCTCGTTTTGTCACAGCTGTGGAGCGTTCCACACTGACATCCACATAGACAACGACAGCGAGAGATAAACACACAGGGCTGAATTTGATTAGATGTCTAATCTGTGAGTGAGCCACTGGTCTATTGACTCTCGTGCTGAGAGTCTCAAACAGTGAGCAATGATGGCACATCAACCCCTCTGACTACACAGGCCATTCAGCAGAGCACCTTGTTTTTGGAGTAATACATCATAGAGATGTTAAGCTAAATACTGAAGGCAAAAGCAGCATTTTGTGTGTGAAAGAAAGTGTCTTTACTGTGGCTCATTTTATGTGTGTGTGTGTAATTTCAGATTTTGTTCCGTGTGTTTGTTTGAAACATGTTTAAAGGGAGTGTTCACCTTCAGCTGCTGGCCCCCATTGACTTAGTGTTTTTTCCCCTCCATACTATGGAAGTCAATGGGGACCAGCAACTGAAGGTGAACTATCCTATTAAGTGCTATTAATTGGCGTTTTTTTAAACCACTGCATGATTCCATTTAGATTGAGATTATCCCAAATGAACAATGCTAAAATATCCAAATGATTAAATGGATGATTAGGGAGATTAAAAAACAAATATCTGGGCTTTTTTGTACGTTTGGATTTTTTTTTTTTTGAGAACTAAGCATGATGTACAAAAGTACATGTAACCAAACATGTGATTGGTATATAGAAAAAAGGGGAAAAAAGTACAGGAAGACATTGTACATTTTAAACAATTGCGTAGTTTGTATAGCTTTTAAGTTTTTACTTTTAGATATTGTACTTCATTGTACATTTGAATTTTAGTTTTAATTAAAAATTTTTTTTGACTTTATTAATATAATAACGAACAAATATAATAATAATAAAAAAAATAATAAAAAAAAAATCTCAATTTTTATCACCATCCAATGAGAAACACCTTATCATCATTGTACTTTTAGAAATTAACACTCCGGTGGATGATGTCAACTACTGTAAAAACAAGCCATTTTTTTGTATGTGTAAAGTTATGTACAAAGCACCTTAAGATATAACTTTTGAACCTAATCTTACCCCTAAACATGTCTTCTTCGAATGTCATTGTGTTTTTTTTTTACTTTTGTTGTGTTGCATATGCATATATCTATGAAAATACATAATTTGGGGTTTATATTGCATAGAAGACTTTTTTTGTAAGTAAAAAGAAACATTGATTTATTTTTTTCTTTAATAATTCATGCATCAGAGGTTAAGGAAACACAGTCATGAACAGAGAGGCATGCAAAGACACTGTCTACTTTCGGATGTCTGTAAAAGTGTTAGTGTGTGTATATATTTGTGTGTGTGTGTGTGTGTGAAAACTGGTGAGCAGGCGGTGGCAGTGATGCAGGCAGCTGGTGATGTATGTGCCAGCTTATCGCTGGGAGACGTGACAGACAGGCTGTTTGTGTTTGTGTGGCAATAGAAATCATGGAGAAATGACAGGCCTTTCTTTATGCAATGATCCTCTCCGACACGTTCGCTTTGACTTACGGCCACCCGTTACTGTGCAGTGGTGACAAATGCCTCTATTACTCTCTGCACTCCGTCATTCCAGGAAGGTTTTCCTATGATTCCACATCGTAACATCCAATTAGCGATAAAGAAACAAAGATGCTGACTATCCATAAACACAATCAGCACATCTGGCGCAGCGCTTTTACCTCAGATAACAACCATGTAAAATACACATTTTTATACTTTAGGGGGATCTAACTGCCCATTTTGACAATTTACAATGCACAAGGCTTGTGTTGAACAATTAAATCACCACACACTTGAGTCGAGAGAGAATGAGAGCTACAGAGATGACATCGCAACAGGCCAAGTGAACCAAAAAAAAAAAGACCCGGTTTGACCACAAGTGGGATTTGGGTTTCAAAACAACCTCCTCTTCTCTCTCTCTCTTCCTCTTCTCGTTCTGTGTCTGCTCTCCTCTATTCCAAAATGCTGCCCGTGCTCCTACAGCGCTTTGGTCCTCAACTCATTAAATCTTATTACACAGCTAATAAGCGCTAACCAAACATACCGCTGCCATGCTGACTGCCCGCTGCCGCCCCCAACACTGCACGGCGCACACACACACACACACACACACACACACTCGTAAGCATGAGCAAATGTATGCCACAGTAATTGTATCTTTCTGCATAAATTACTCCCTATGTAAACACAGAGTATGTGCTTATCTTAGTATCCACCGTCTTCAAAATACTTGGACCCTGATGAGCACAGGAAGGCAAGCATGCTCCGTTTCTCCCCTCCTCTTCTCTCATTTGGTCGTTTATTAGAGTAAAGGTCAAATTAAATATGATTCCCTTATGTTGGTTAATTTAGAGAATGATCTCCCGTTGCAGACTTCTGATGAAGGCGGTGGCTTTATCGACTAAATCTCAGCTGATACCATCCAGCCTTGTAACCTTTCTTTTCGACGAGACTTTTCTGAGAGGGAAACTGCCAGGATGGATGCAACAAATGAGAATAAGAAATTCTTAAAAAAGTGAAAATGAGGAAGGAAGAGGGTAAGAGAGAGAGAACGAGATTTACATTTACTTGTTGGATCAGCACGTTGGCTCTCAGCCAGGGCAGAGATTATTTTTCCGCGTCACATTTGTATAAACAGAGTGCTGCTGTACGGCTCATTAGTTCGATAGTGAGAGAGAGAGAGGCGAGCTGTAGTTAAAGACTTCCCTCTGTCACAGTCCATCACAGCCGTGATTAATGTCACTGAGATGTGGGGCTCAGTCCGTGATGCCACCCATATGCCACACACACACTCTACTTGTGTCATATACGTATATCTCTGTTTCACAGGCATTTTAACAGACACCTCATGGAAAAGTAGTTAGAATTGGTTAATATAGTTAATACAAAATGTATACACTACTGTTTTTGAAAGAAATCAATGCTTTTATTCAGCAAGGTTGCATTCAAGTGATCAAACGTGACAGTAAAGACATTTATAATGTTACAAAAGATTTATATTTCAAATGAACGTTGTTATTTTGAACTTTGTTTATCAGAGAATACTGAAAAAAAAAATATATATATATATCATGGTTTCCACAAATATATTAAGCAGCACAACTGTTTTCAACATTGATAATAATAGGACATTTTCTTGAACACCAAATCAGCGTGTTAAAAGGATTTTTGAAGGATCGTGTAACTGAAGACTGGACTAATGGCTCCTGAAAATTAAGCTTTGCATCACAGGAATAAATGATATATTTAAAACATTAAAATAGAAACAAAATTTTAATTATAATAATAACTAGTTGTTTTTACTGTATTTTATAAGACCAGCCATGGTAAGCTTGAGAGAATACTTTTGAGAACATTAAAAAATCTTACGGACCTCAAACCCTTGAACGCTAGTGTACATTAAAGATAACATGAAATCAGAATGACCTAAAAATGAATGTTCATTTTCTTTACTCTCTTTGACTTCATTTTGGGGGCTGCAGAGACTCCCACTAAATTATATAAATAATAATAGTAATTCCTTTTTTGAATTAATCTTAATCTTATCCTTTCTAATTCATTTAATATGGTCTCCTGACCTAATCAAAATTTGACAGGTATTACATTTGTTTAATTATATTTTTCAACAATGCAATGAATAATGTTTCTTGTCCAATACATTGCAAAAAAATATAAACACATTTAAATAGACAGTTGGCAGGAGTGAACCACTACAGTGTGGATACCAGTTAGAAAATCCTAGTACTGTATATTGTATACTGTATATGTATATATTTTATAGCTGGGATTCGTCAGAACTCAAAGTATGACATTTTTTTGCAGGACTTGCATGCATATTATCACATTTTGTTTAGTATCAGCTCAAAAAACTTGCAGTATAAACCTGATACTTTGATGTTAAGTATGCATCTTTTAACAATGGTTAATAACTTTATAGACCTCTGAAACATTTTTTGCTGACATAACCTAGGCCATGTGGGCGGGAAAAAGTAGTTGTAACTAATGCAGTAATGAACAAATCCTGATAGCTGATATTAATTTTTTGAAGACTAAATATTCTGCTTTACACTGAAATATGTCAAGTTATGGCAGTTAAATGTGTTGTAAATGACATATTTGCATTGTTTTCTGTCAAATGTAATGATTAAACATATGCAATCATTATGATCGATCTTATTATTTTTCACTAAGATGATTGTTTTATTGAGATGTACAGGCAAAGGCATCACTCACCTCTCTTTTTTATTCACACACGTCAACTAACTCCTCAATAACTCAGCAGATCCTGCTGTGTCCTGTGTATTGGCAGTTCTTCTCCTCTGCATGTTCATTAGCAGATGATTTCAGAGTTTGAGTCTTAGTATCCATTTCCCTCAAGTGTTCAGGCCCTTGAGCTGTGAGGATTTTAGCCTGGGGTTACTTTTTTCATTTAACATAATTAGACTTTGCTGTATCGCATTAAGCCTGCAGTGTGCAAAGGGCCGCAGACTGAGCCACCGACTGCCGCTGCATAGAAAGACAGCGCTCTCGTATTCTGAAATGTCATCATTACAAACCCTTCAGCTCCTGCTATGAGTGGTTTATTGTTAAAGCCGTTCTGTGAGACGGTATTTATTGATTCAAATAAAAGTGGAGGGTGTTTTTACGTCCAGAATTGTCAGAACTAGGGTTGTTTCTGGCTTGCATGTTTTTTTTCTCCCTTTTATTTCTCTCCACTCTGTGGCGAGAACATGTCAAACAGTGTGTTTAACGGAGACCGTTGTGAGACCGTGTGCTGTAGCCATCCGTTAGCGACTGATTTACACAGCTCTGCTGTCTATGTGTGTGTGTGTTTGTCACCTCGATAGCAGTTATTTCAATACGGAGTGAGCGAGAGCCGTCCAATCGTGCCTCTGCCTCTGCCTCATAACTGCTGGAGTGGATATGGCAGCAATCAACATAATTAAAATAATAACACTAACAAGCTTTCTGAGTCGATCGTTTCCTGCGTGTAAAGATCCGTGCCTTTGCGAGAGCATGCGGGAACGCTGTCTCTCTCCCTCACTCCATCAGAAACATGACGCCTGGCTGTGTAACTGAGCTGATGGGGTAATGGAGAGAAGCTCATGATGCAATACGTGTGTGTTTAAGTGTGATACAGTTTTTTTTCTTCTCTTGCTCCCCCGCAAATGTGTCATTTGTAATTCTGTCTTCCTATGCGATGGTGATAATTTGTGTTTGCGTGTGCTTGTGCATTTCATGCAGTGCAGACACAGGATTTGGGCCCAGACTGTTGATGTATCCTACTGTGTAACATGCTATATTTAATATCAAAATATTTAATATTTAATTGTTTTATTCTATTTTTTGTAGTGCAATACAATTTTTCTCTAATACACATTGGACACAATTAACGGCACCCTTTTATTCAATTCTTTTTGAAACCTCCATTTGGCATAATAACAGCTCTGAGTTTTCTCCTATAATACCTGATGAGGTTAGAGAGTACCTAACAAGAGTCAGAGACAATTCCTTCCCCCATTTTAAATTCTTATTCTCCAATGAAAGGTTAGATTTATGAGAATTTTTTAAATAAAAGATCAAAATGATTTACAATCCAGATTTATTTTCACAGCCTTCTTTGATCATATTTACCAAGGGTGCCAATAATTCTGACCACGACTGTATATATATAAAATTATCTAAATTTGACCCTAAAATCTTGATGTTTTGATTTTAAAAAACGTGTTAATGGACAAGTAATGTTTTTGACATAATATAATATAATTATATAGAATATAGTATAATTCTAATCTTTAAAGCTCATATTTTACTTATTTTGTATGCTTTTTTCTTATTGCATTTAGAGGACATCTGTCAGACTTAGCACCGCCCTGACCAGTCAGACTGCTAAAGATCTTCACTGCAAATCAATTACTACAGATGAAGAAGATCATATTTCCCATTTAAGTTGAAGTCATCCGCTTTAAATGTGCTCCTCCCTGAACCCCCCTCCCACAGCCTCTTCTGTGAAAGCTGTTTTTGCCTTCAGTGTAGTAACCTCAACTTCACGAATGAGATTTCACCATGCTCAGATACAAATGAAGCATTAAGCCCTGGTAATAGTACTGGGGAGGGGTCAGGCTTTATTAATGTCCTATCAGGGGAATATCTCAATGATTGGAGACAGAGAGCAGGCCGCTTTCCAAAACACTGGCTCCCCACCCCGAGCTCCGCAAATGAATAAATATTTATGTATGAGCATATTTTTGAGATTCAAAGGCATTTCAGCCCACCTCATCAGAGTAACGAGTAAATAATGAACAGACTTAACAATGACAGCTGCAATTTATGTATGTGAACATTACACGCTTTTTAATTTAATGATTTAAGGAATTATAAATATTACGAGGCACTTGTTTTGACTTGAAGGTGATGTCATTCTTTTATTAATTATTTGAAAAAAAACAAAACGTTTTCCTGTCCCAGCTTAATATGCAGAAACGTACATGCAGTACACTGCCATGTGTAAGTTTGGGGTTGGTAAGATGTTTTAGTAATTTTGAAAAAGTCATTTATTCTTAAATAGGCTGCATTTATTTGATCAAAAATACAGTAAACACACACACACACACAGGAATACTGTGAAATATTATTACAATTTAAAATAACTGTTTCTATGTTAATATATTTTAAGATGCTACTTATTCCATTGATGCAAATCTGAATTTTCAGCAGCCGTTGAAAGAGTCTTCAGTGCTCAAGAAACATTTCTTGAATACAGTTGTGCGGCTTAATGTTTTTGTGGAAAACATTATATCTTTTTTCAGTATTGAAAAAGTAAAAAATAAACAATAAACAAAAAACGCATTTATTTGAAATAGAAATATTTGTAACATTATAAATGTCTTTACTGTCACTTTTGATACATTTAATGCATCTTTGCTGAATAAAGGAATTTATAAAAATTACTGACCCCAAGCTTTTGAATGGTAGTGTATGTAAGCCATTTGTAAGTTGATTTAATTTCTACAAAAAAAATAAAAAATAAAAAATTAAATAGCAACATTGACTCAACCAATAGTGTGCATTTGGAGCAGGATCTGTTTGGCAACCAATGACAGATGTGTTCGTGACTCTTTCAAACCTGTTTGAAAGAGTCATTTTTGGTGATGCTTGTGGTCCAACATCACCTTTAAATACATCAATATTTATTTATAAATAGATAATTTTTTAAAATTATATTGTATTATTTAATTATTATGATTAGATTATGTTTAAATCATTTAATTTAATGAATATAAATAAAAGTATTCCTTTGTTAAATTGTAATGTGGTCAAATAAAGTGTCAGATTAAGTGCTTGACATTGGTTTCTGCTTGAGGAAAGGGATGCATGCATTACCACCCTATTAAAAATAGACCACCTGCATTTTAATCTTCCGTCCTTTACTTCAGGCCTTCATCTCTCTCTGAGGCCCATGTGTCCACTGATCCAGGCATGGAAAGATGATCAGCGTTTGCGTCAGTGGACCAGGGCTGACGGTTTGATTGATAGGTGGACGTGCAGGGTTGGCGTAGAGGTGCGGGCCTCCTCCTTTCGGGCTGCGCACAGCTACTCGGTCTCTGTCAGTCCGTCGTTTGCCACGCGTTCTAATCGATGCTCAAGTGCGAGAGTCAGGATGGAGGCTTCTATCGGCTGAACCCTGGGGAGGCCAGAGCGGGTTTGACTGACAGGTCAGGGAAAGAGGAGCGCAGCAGTTGCCAAGGCGAGCCGTACCCAGTAGCGATTGGTAGCCGCAAAAGCAGACGGTGCCTTCTGGGGTCCCCCGCTCTGTGCCAGATTCCAATTGTTGAGGTGGCAGAGCAGACAGGGGCAGACAATAGAGTTCATGGCATGAGAAAACAAGCCAAATATCTCTCTTCTAACACCTTTCAGTTATTTCCTGTCATCTCTCTTTGCAACAGCTCTAATTTACTGTTTGTGTTTCCTGTAGTCTTTATCGTTTTACATATTTTATTTGGAATTATTATACACTCTTCGTATTCCCATGTAGATTCCAATGTTGTGATTCACATGCAGAACTTATCAAATTAGACACTGCGGTGACTTTTCAATGTTATGAATTTATATGCAATGTGATATTATTTGTGAAGGTTCATGTGAAACTGCCATTTCATCTTTCTGCAAGCTCATATTTTGAACGATTATTAGGGTTACAGTACATTAATCTCTCTGTCTCTGTCTCTTTCTCTCCGTCTCTCTCATAGTGGTGTGGGTTTGGCAAGAGCCCATTATGAGAAACAGCCTCCCTCGAACCTGCGCAAGTCAAACTTCTTCCACTTCGTTCTGGCCCTGTATGACCGGCAGGGACAGCCCGTCGAGATCGAGAGAACCTCCTATGTGGAATTTGTGGAAAAAGACAAAGTAAGCACTCTGTCACTAATAGATGCCGCTACACAACGCAACAGGATTTGTAATATGCTGGGGTGTTGCATATTGAACTAGGAGAACATGCTAAGAATGTACTGTGCAATGGTATAATAACTTTTTAGATGCATTTTTGGTAAATAACCCTCTGCAACAATGTTTAATGTTT
>NW_015505387.1:118894-122946 GCF_001515645.1 Sinocyclocheilus grahami | reverse complement strand
CTCTGAAACAATGTTTAATTTATATATATATATATATATATATATATATATATATATATATATATATATATATATAAACATTTATATATCTTATATTAGCAATATATTTTAGAAATATATCTGAGTGTAGTTTTTTTAGGTTAAAAAATTTAAGTAAAAAAAATAAAGTTAATACCTCTTTTTGATCATACACACATACATTATTTGAAAAACTACATCAAATATTTCCTAAAAAATTCCCCAAACCCTCTGAACCCCTCTGAGTTTTTAATATCTGTGTGTGTGCGTTTTTCTTTACTTTCTTTTTCTTTTTTATTTATTTAATCAGTATATAGAAAAGTTAATTTGGTGAGAAATATTGGTAAGATATTATATATTTCAAATCTATTCTATATTACATTATATCTTCTCTTTCTTTATGCGGTTGCATTGGGTATCAAACTCACATTATCACACAGTATTGTGATTCTCAGTACCAAATAATACGTCTAGGGGGCACCGATGAGACCACTTTTTGTCATAAGAATTGCATGAACAATATTAAATGTAATGTTCTTTTATTAATTTGAATTTATTATAAAATATCCAGCTTTTCTAACAGAGGATTGTTGATTGGCTTTTTTTTTTGTTTTGATTTTTGCTCCATGTTATTTTATTTTTTGCTTATCGTTTGAGTGTGATTCTCAGGATCAGCATCATGGGAATAAATCTCACTCTTTCCCAAAGCATCTACTACACTCTTAAAAATAAAGGTGCTTCACGATGCCATAGAAGAACCTTTTTGTCTAAATGGTTCCATAAAGAACCTTTAACATCTGAAGAACCTTTCTGTTTCACAAAAGTTTCTTTGTGGCGAAAGAAGGTTCTTCAGATTATAAAAAGGTAAGAAAGAGATGGTTCTTTAAAGAACCTTTGACTGAATGGTTCTTTGTGGAACCAAAAATGGTTCTTCTATGGCATCGCTGTGAAGAACCTTTTGAAGCACCTTTATTTTTAAGAGTGTATTCTACTCTAAATATTGGCCTTTTCGAGGTCCCGCAAACTCCATTCTGGAGTGTAGTCGTGTGTTTGTACCTTATAGCCCTGCAGTGTGTTTCGGAGGGTAGTCCTGCTCACCCTGTGGTGTGTGTGTCGGGGGGTTGTTCTCAGTAAAAGGTTATAGAGAACAGCTCCGCCCACGAGTCATACGGGACGAGGTCCAGCTGGCACAGTCAGTGCTCTGTCCTCGCTGTCCGCTCACCTCCGCCATAACTCCCACCCAGCACCACCCCCCTACACTCCTCCACTCCACCCTGGGTCGCTGCCAAGACGCTACCATTAAACTTGGCAGTGAGGAGATAGAGAAAAACTGACATCAAGTGTGGGTGTGTCGTGTTCCTGTGTCTCATTGGATTGATGTCACATTAGGGTAAAATAACTCACCTGAAGCCTGGATGTGATGTTTAAATGTAAACCTCACACTTAGTCCAAAGAGTGAAACCAAACTGTGCTTACATTTGGATGCACTTCAGTTCTTTTGCTGGAATTATTAGAAAGTGAATGATTTTGTAATTCTCAACAGAGATTTTAAGTAAAACTTTCACATTTTTAAAAATTCAAATTTTTATTGGTTTCATAAAAGCACTCCTTTGGTAACTATATAGAAATTTACATTACTGTTCGAAAGTTAGGGGTCAGTAAGATTTTTATTTTTTTTGGTAGGGAATTAATTCTTTTCTTCAGCAAGGATGCATTAAATTGATCAAAAGTGACAGTAAAGACTGTCAGTTGAAGGATTTCTATTCCAAATAAATTATGTTCTTTTGAACTTTCTGTGTATCAAAGAATCCTAAAAATGTAACATGGTTTCCACAAATAAATTTAGCAGCACATTTTAACATTGATAATAATAAGAATTGTTTCATGAGCAGCAAATCAGTGTATTAGAATGACTTCTGAAGGATCATGTGACACTGAAGACTGAAGTAATGATGCTGAAAATTCAGCTTTGATCACAGAAATAAATTGCATTTTATAATATTTTATGATAGAAAACAGCTATTTTAAATTGTAATAAAAATGAACAATATTGCTGTATTACTGTACAATTTTATTGTATTTTAGATTAAATAAATGCAGACTTGGTGGGCATTAGAGACTTCTTTTAAAAACATTAAAAATGATTACCGACCCCAAACTGATGACCGGTGTAAAGATGTATAGAACAAGTATATAGAAAAATGGGTAGTCAAACCCAAATAAATAAAACATATAGTTGTGAATGTCTTTAGTTGTAGTTTTTGCTAATTATTGTCATTGTAGCCAGGACATTGGTTCCATAATTAGCAGAGTCATTACCAGCAGTGAGTCACAGTTCAGATCTGAAGGTAAACATGCTGAGATTACCTGTCTTGATGGTCAATGTTTTAATAGATGACCATTTCTTTTCATACAATTTTCATAAATTGTTCTACTTGCTTGTGCATTCTTTTAGGAATACAATGGCGAGAAGACCAATAATGGCATCCACTACAGGCTACAGCTTCTCTACAGCAACGGTGAGACCCATACTGCCCCTGCAAACCCTTTCCATATCCCATCAATGACAAAGACATATTGCAAGGCAGAGCGGGGCCAACTGTTAATGATATGTAACCACAATCATGCAACTTGTCTCATCACATCTGGGAGAGTATTTGAGAGCTCCATCTGTTTACCCTGAGAGGAGTTCATGCTGTTGAACACATTTGCCACCCTTTCACAGTTTACGCTCATGTCTAATGTCATTCCACGCTACTCACCCACACCGACACGTTAAACAAGGCCTCATTTGGGCTCTTAGTTCTTAGTAAAGTACGCACAGACTGGCTACATTAAGAGTAGGTGCTATGTTACACTTGTCATTATTAATGATTTAAATTGTTTATATATAAATTGTTTAGAAATTGTTACATTTTTTATATATAAATATATATGTATACACACACACACACACGCACAACCATTTAAAAGTTTGCGTATTAATTATTTTTTAAAATTAAATTAATAGCAATGATCCAATAAATTGATCAAGTGTGACTGAAGACATTTAGACATTTTACAATGTTAGATATTTTACATATTACAGTATTTTTTAAATATTGATAATGAACAGCAAATCAGCATATTAGAATTATTTCTGAAGGATAATGCGACACTGAAGCCTGGAGTAATGATGCTGAATATTCAGCTTTGCCATCACAGTAAGTTACACATTAAAATAGAAAATATAAAACATTTAAAATTGTAAAAAATTTTCACAATATTACGAATCAAATAAAATTAAATTAATAGCAATGATCCAATAAATTGATCAAGTGTGACTGAAGACATTTAGACATTTTACAATGTTAGATATTTTACATATTACAGTATTTTTTAAATATTGATAATGAACAGCAAATCAGCATATTAGAATTATTTCTGAAGGATAATGCGACACTGAAGCCTGGAGTAATGATGCTGAATATTCAGCTTTGCCATCACAGTAAGTTACACATTAAAATAGAAAATATAAAACATTTAAAATTGTAAAAAATTTTCACAATATTACGAATCAAATAAATACAGCCTTACTTATATTATATACAGTACATTTAGCACAAAAAATGCTCCATAATAAAATGTATGTTTTTAAGCGCAAGTTATTAGCCTATAAAGCTGTCATGATAACACTTTCATTAATAACAATATTAAACATTGTTAAATTATTCAATGGTGAACAGATCTTGAAAAATGTTTACATTTTGTGGTAATTTACTTGCCCTCATACTGATCCACAACCAGTATGACTTTTTCTTCTGTTGACTACAAAAGAAGAAATGCTGGTTGCTTTTTGTTCCATACAGTTACAGTGAATGAGGAAAAGCTTCCAAGCTTCAGAAAGGATGTAATGGCACCATAAAAGTATCAGAAGTGGTCCAACGACTTGGACAATATTATTTAATGCAGGCCCGGCGCCAGGACACACGACTTGGGGGGGCTTTTATATCTCTTAGGGGGGCCGAATCGGGGGGGGGGGGGTGGGGTTGATG
>NW_015505387.1:105231-117449 GCF_001515645.1 Sinocyclocheilus grahami | reverse complement strand
TGTCTCATCACATCTGGGAGAGTATTTGAGAGCTCCATCTGTTTACCCTGAGAGGAGTTCATGCTGTTGAACACATTTGCCACCCTTTCACAGTTTACGCTCATGTCTAATGTCATTCCACGCTACTCACCCACACCGACACGTTAAACAAGGCCTCATTTGGGCTCTTAGTTCTTAGTAAAGTACGCACAGACTGGCTACATTAAGAGTAGGTGCTATGTTACACTTGTCATTATTAATGATTTAAATTGTTTATATATAAATTGTTTAGAAATTGTTACATTTTTTATATATAAATATATATGTATACACACACACACACACGCACAACCATTTAAAAGTTTGCGTATTAATTATTTTTTAAAATTAAATTAATAGCAATGATCCAATAAATTGATCAAGTGTGACTGAAGACATTTAGACATTTTACAATGTTAGATATTTTACATATTACAGTATTTTTTAAATATTGATAATGAACAGCAAATCAGCATATTAGAATTATTTCTGAAGGATAATGCGACACTGAAGCCTGGAGTAATGATGCTGAATATTCAGCTTTGCCATCACAGTAAGTTACACATTAAAATATATTAAAATAGAAAATATAAAACATTTAAAATTGTAAAAAATTTTCACAATATTACGAATCAAATAAATACAGCCTTACTTATATTATATACAGTACATTTAGCACAAAAAATGCTCCATAATAAAATGTATGTTTTTAAGCGCAAGTTATTAGCCTATAAAGCTGTCATGATAACACTTTCATTAATAACAATATTAAACATTGTTAAATTATTCAATGGTGAACAGATCTTGAAAAATGTTTACATTTTGTGGTAATTTACTTGCCCTCATACTGATCCACAACCAGTATGACTTTTTCTTCTGTTGACTACAAAAGAAGAAATGCTGGTTGCTTTTTGTTCCATACAGTTACAGTGAATGAGGAAAAGCTTCCAAGCTTCAGAAAGGATGTAATGGCACCATAAAAGTATCAGAAGTGGTCCAACGACTTGGACAATATTATTTAATGCAGGCCCGGCGCCAGGACACACGACTTGGGGGGGCTTTTATATCTCTTAGGGGGGCCGAATCGGGGGGGTGGGGGTGGGGTTGATGGTAATATTTTCAAGTGAACGCTCGAAATACATTATTGAGGTAACACTTTACAATAATTAACTAACACGTTAATACACTTTAATACACTTTAATACATTAACTAACATTAACTAATCGAACCTTATTGTAAAGTATTACAATTATAGCATATATATGTTCACAAAAACACTGTTAAATTAAACAGAAAATCAAGCAGGTGTGCCTGATTTGGCATGACATCCAATACAAATAATGACCATTCCTTACCTAAATCCTGTGTTTGGACCAGGCTCGGTTGCAGAATCACGTCTGTGCTTCTGAAATTATTATATTTTTCTATATAGTGTAGTAGTTAACTATCTCTGTGCCGTACGTGGCCACTTGTCAAGCATGAAAAACACAAGTTTTATTTAAATTCTGAATATATTATCGTATACAGCATGCAAACAGTGCTCCCTTTAAATTTATTTTAAAAGTTCAAAAAAGAAACAACCAAACAAAAAAAAACAATGAACTTGACTACACGATTAAACTTTTTTAATGTCTTTGTTAGAAAGAAGTTACAAGCATGATAGAACTCAGCACTGGACAAAAAACGGTGACTGGAGCGGTGAGTGCGTGGATTCCAACCTAAACACCTCTGATTGGCCACTGCGTTTTAGAAATCAACAAACATGTCTGTGATTGGCTACATTGCTCACCTCTGAGAAAATGCATTGTAAAATCATTTGACGCTTTCCAAAGCAAAAGGGCAGATACACTGTATTGTTTGCCAAATCTATTTCAGTTATGCTATTATTACGAAGAAAACAGATCCTAGACCAGGGGTTATGGGCAGCTTTTCCATCTAAAAGCAATCAGAAGCAACAGCAGGCAGTTGTATGAGTAAGACTATTATACGCTAAACTCAAGTCTGACTGTCCCCCTCGGTCCGAAGGGGGGCACAGTGATGTCCGTGGGCCCCCCCTCTGGCGCCGGGCCTGTTTAATGTCTTCTGAATTCATAACTTTGTGTGAGGCAGGACGCCATTAATGAGAGATGTAGCGATATCCAATTCACAAACAAATCATTCTTTTGTGTGGGATTCTTTCAATGAATCAGTTCATCCTGTTCACAAAACCAGACTGATTTGTTTATGAATCTGACTGATGCATTCAATTAGGGTTTGGAACGACATGAGGGTGAATAAATGAAGTGAGCTATTCCTTTAACATACATTTAAATAGTTACAATTGCCACCTTGAAAATTAAAAATTAAAATGTAAGTTTTCATAAAGTGTGACTCAACATATATGGTATATGAAGAGTTGGAACCAAAGTCTCAGTACAAGACTGTTCTCTTCTCCTGCTCTAATGACTACAGCTAGTGGTGAATGATTTGTCTGTAGATGTGGATTCTCTGTCATCCACCAGACAGCAGGGCAGGAGAAAAGTGAAATCTCACACTTTAAGATGGGAAAATCATAAATAGTAGAAAAACTCAGAAGCTGAGCCAAGTTTGTTTTTGCTAAGAAGCGTTAACGGAATAGCTCAGTCAGCATGACAAGCATAACAGAATGCGCAGAAACATACTGTAGGGAAAAGAATAATAAAACAAATTAATTTCCAAGACTTTCCATAAGAAATGGGTCCCTTTATGTAGACTTTTCAAAATAATTGGGCTTTGCATTTGGGACAGGCTTTCTGTTCTGTTTGCTCAAAGAGCCTTTTAATTTGAACACACACTTGATTCTATTAGTATTTGTGTTGAAATATGGCACATTAGATTTTTTTTTATCATGCAACTGAGCAGGATTTTATTATATGCAGAGCATAGGAGAACATTTTGTTTACGAGATGCATGTTTTTGTGTCTAATGTAAATTTATTCCATTTTAAACCTCCAGGTATCAGGACAGAACAGGATCTGTATGTTCGATTAATAGACTCCATGACTAAACAGGTAAGTACGGTTTGTTTGTTTTTTTCTTTGAAATTCTTGGGCCTCCTTTTGCATGAATTACTGCATCAGTGCGGTGTGGAATGGAGACAATCAGCCTGTGGCCAACGCAGTCAACGCAGCCATCTACCAGGACATTTTAGAGCACTTCATGCTTCCTTCTGCTGACAAGCTTTATGGAGATGCTGATTTCATTTTCCAGCAGGACTTGGCACCTGCCCACACTGCCAAAAGCACCAAAAGCTGGTTCAATAACCATGGTGTTACTGTGCTTGATTGGCCTGCAAACTCGCCTGACCTGAACCCCATAGAGAATCTATGGGGTATTGTCAAGAGGAAGATGAGAGACACCAGACCCAACAATGCAGATGACCTGAAGGCCGCTATCAAAGCAACCTGGGCTTCCATTACACCTGAGCAGTGCCACAGGCTGATTGTCTCCATGTCACGCCACACTGATGCAGTAATTCATGCAAAAGGAGGCCCAACCAAGTATTGAGTACATGTACAGTAAATAAACATACTTTCCAGAAGGCCAACAATTCACTAAAAATGTTTTTTTTATTGGTCTTATGAAGTATTCTAATTTGTTGAGATAGTGAATTGGTGGGTTTTTGTTAAATGTGAGCCAAAATCATCACAATTAAAAGAACCAAAGACTTAAATTACTTCAGTCTGTGTGCATTGAATTTATTTAATACACGAGTTTCACAATTTGAGTTGAATTACTGAAATAAATGAACTTTTCCACGACATTCTAATTTATTGAGATGCACCTGTATAGTACTTCCTACTTTACTGCATAGATATATTCACGTAAAGCAATGTATACTATATAACACATTTCAACTGCTTGAAAGCTTATATCATCTCAAAATGTAAACTATATTATCGTCCAGCTCTAATCTGCTAAATGAGACTATAGATTATGAAGATATCATAATAAAAATAAATAAACGAATAAATAAATAATAAATAAATGTAACTTGACTAAAAGTGCATGTGCTGGACACTGCACACAAATAAAAGTCCCATTAGAGATGCCTCTCATACTCTCAACTCAGTCCTGCACCTGCGTTCTTCATTCCGTCATGAAATGGACCAGATTTCAACCCCCCCCCCGGTCTTCGTATGGCCTATCCTTTCCTCAGCCCAGCAGGTCCCACTGTCACTGTGTGTCAGCCTTTCTCAGATCAATATGGCAACCAGTTCCTCGACAAAGCATCAACCCTGGAGACCAATCAATAGGCCTTAATGTAGCTGCAGAGCCGACACGCTGGAGACAATAATCCTCCCGACGACAAAAAAGGGCTGTTGTTGTGCGCGCCTGTAAAATCCTTCCCCCCCTACCCGCGCGCACAGGCTTTACATATGTGCATCAACAGCAAAGCTGCAAATAGCGATAGAGAACAACCCGTTTTTTTCTTATAATTGAGAATATGAGAGAGAAGGATCTTAGTTGAGTTAAGCCGCCTCCAATTTGAACGTTTCCCCAAAATTAATTTAGTGAAATTATTTTGTACTGCTAATCGAAATATTTCTTGTAAGGTGAGATGACTTAATTAAGGTACCAGGAAAGAGCGTGTTTGGAGTTCATGGAAGAGTTGTAACACTATTCCATATAGCTGGAGTCAGACGTGCTTAAAGAACCAGGGTGGGTCCACCACCTTGGCGCCAGCAATGTGAATCAAGAACGATGATATATAAATATCGACCCGATCCACCTCCCGACCCCCACCGATCCCAAATCCCCTCCCCCTTCGACAAAAACGGAGGATGGTGATGAAGAGGAAGAGACTTTCATAGGCAGCGAAGAGAAAGATCAATAATGTAGAAGTGGTCGTTATACTAAAAGAATTGTTCCCTAGGGCGTTGGGTCAACCCTGTCTGGCCGACTGACCAGAGTCGGGTAAGATGGAGGATAGTTTAAGGTGGATTGGGTTGTGCGTTCCTTATGTGTGTGTGTTTATGATGGATTCATCTTCACTGGTGATGGGGATGAGGTCTGGAAGGAAGGGGGGTGAGTCATTTAACTTCCTTGATATGCACCGATCATCCGTCATTCAGGCCAGGCATGACAGCCCGATGACGGATGCCTGGGAGGAGGCCTCTCTTTTGGGGCCTGGCTGGCCATCTGGCTGCTCGGGGTGGATGCTGATGGGGAGAACGGGAAGATTGTTACTCCACATGAGCCCCAGCAGAGTCTGGACCCCCCTCAGATTGCTGCATGCGTCCAGCCACCATTGACCAGATTTAGCTTTTAGCATATGTTAAAGTTGTCAGCATGCTTCGAACCAAAAACATGACTAATGACCAGGTGTCAGCATCCTGAACATCTTGAGCAATCACTGGTTTCGGGATGAGCTAAAGGAGGAATTCGGCCAAGTCACAAAACAAGAGGATTGAATAAATTGATCAAATGTGACAATAAAGACATTTATAATGTTACAAATGATTTCTATTTCAAATAAATGTTCTCATTATGAATTTTCTCCTCATCAAGTATTTTGAAACGGTTTCCACAAAAATATTAAGTGGCACTGTTTTCAACTGTTTTCAATATTGATGATAATAAATGTTTCTTGATCACCAAATCAGCATATTAGAATGATTTCTGCAGGATCATGTGACGCTGAAGATTGGAGTAATGACTACTGAAAATGTAGCTTTGCCATCACACAAATAAATTACATTTTAAATTATAGTAAAATAGAGAAGTTTTTAGTTTTTATATGGTAATAATATTTCACAATATAAATGTTTTTACTGTATTTTTAATCAAATAAATGCAGTCTTGGTGAAACTTCTTTCAAAAACATTTACAAATCTTACCAACCCCAGACTTTTGAACAGTAGTGTATTTTGAGGTAAACACATTCAAAGCACTACTGGGGCAAGTTGTCACATTGCATTAAATTAACTTTTTTCCCCCTAAACAATAATTGTGGAAAGCATGAATTTGTCTCTCTTTCTTCCTTATAGGCAATCCTTTATGAAGGCCAAGACAAAAACCCAGAGATGTGTCGCGTTCTCCTCACCCATGAGATCATGTGCAGGTCAGTTCATATTTACCTCTCATTTCTTATAAGAACAACCTGAGACTTCTATAACAAACACAGCTCTGCTCATATTCGAAGCACTAACATATTGAAGACAACGTAACATGCAGTTTTTGAAGTATCTTTTAATGCCTTATTAATTCCTTTTTTATTATTTAACATGAAAAAATTGATTACGCCTCATATTACTGATCATGATTCAGTATCACTATGTGAGAGAGGCTTTAGAAGAACATTAACATATGGTTTGGGAGTTCAGCTCACGGGTGTACCGCAGGGTTGCATAGGTGGGCCTACATGATCCTTCCCGCTCCACTGTGAAGTCCTACAGGGCTTTCCTCATTACATTGACCTTAATGCAGTGTAATTATGGGTTCACAGTGGGCTTGCATGGCTGGAGGCCTGGATAGAGGTGTATTGTCCATGAATTTTTGCCTGATGGCCATTGGAGGGGGTTGAGGATCTGTAGGGAAGTGGTGCTGGGGGGTCGAGGAAGTTAAGGGGGCTCAGAAGCTGGTGTCTTGGGTAATGGGGGGCTAACTTAGAGTTAATAATGTAGTGAGGGGAAATGATGGGGCTTCGTTGGGCACCCGAGGGCCGGTGGGAGATGCAAATCCTCCAATAGAGTGTAGCAGTGATTATATATTTTTGTAGGCCGTCCCTAAAGTTAGCATCACCCTGGCTCCCTCGACAAAAACCCAATAAACATTTTCCATTGGCTTTTGGATGATTGCAGAAAATAAGCTCTGTGACCAACACAAGTTTATGATTCTTACACGTTTTGCTTGTCATGATAATCTTCACAATTGGACACAGCTTTTATGAATTTTGAAGGCTAAATACAGTTGCCAAAAGTAAAAAGCCAAACGTAGACTATAAACGAACTACACAACGGTTGCATGACTTCAAAATAAGCTCTGTGACCAACACAAGTTTATGATTCTTACACGTTTTGCTTGTCATGATAATCTTCACAATTGGACACAGCTTTTATGAATTTTGAAGGCTAAATACAGTTGCCAAAAGTAAAAAGCCAAACGTAGACTATAAACGAACTACACAACGGTTGCATGACTTCAAAATCACCATCATTAAGCTAACAGCTATTTTAGTCTTTATTTAAAACACATTTTCCCTGAAAGTTTGAGTTAGAATAGTTTGCAAGAGTGCAATTATAAACAGTGAGGCTGTAAAAATGGGCTAGTGTGTAGATGAGTTTTCATGTTCGGTTTGATGATGTTTATTGTCTCCAACAACCTCTGTAGCTCCATTTAGCCACTTGTTAGCATCCACCTTTTTCAACACAAGTAAAGTCACAAGGGGTAATACTGGTATATTGTATGTTGTAGAATAAAACTTGAAAATATTTTGAGCTTGTGTTAACCACATACCTTATTTCAGGCATTTAACCAAAAACCCATTTAAAAAGCCCACTGACTTTTGAACAATGGACCCGGAAGTACTAAAATGGCAACTCTTTTACGGATTTTGGCTTACAAAAATACGTCATCCCTGCAACACTCTATCTGGCTAGAAGAAGAAAAATGACTACCGATGCACTTCACGTCCGATATTTTTTATATATTTAATGTTAATGTTCTTTGCTTGGCTCTGACAGAGATTTGCCAAGAACAGAGACAGTCAATTATTATGTGGAGCCTGTCGAGTTATTCAAGTGTTGATGGGAATTTCAACACATTTTGAATCATTAAGATGGACTTTGCTAATTATGTTCATCACAGAAGTGATTCCATCTGGCTGCCACCAGCACTACATAAATCTAACAAACGCTTCACCCTGTAAAGTGGACATGATCACTTCCAGAAAACTCACCTGTTTACACCACACAGCACTGGGTGCTGGGTACTCTGTGCTATTTTCTCCCTCAAGGAACTGGGCTTTCTCTGAGATGATTTCGATTCAGGTTCCATTTCCATAATGATGGCTCAGTTTGAGTCGGTCATTATGTGATTGAGTGTGATTATTAACTGCCTCCCCTGATGAATGGTGTGTTTCCATTCGCTAATGAGAGCGAGATGAAAGATATTTCCCCTGTCTCTCACTCCCAGGTGATAGAACTCTTTATCAGGGCCCTGACGGAGTCTACCTCACCTGCAACACCCATCAACAGACTGAAAGCACAGCAGCTGTTCATGGCAAACTTGATGTTCTTGTCCCAGACGTGAGGATGAGTGTCCTATGGTCTTTTTCAGTTTTAATAAATAGTGCTTGTTTTGGAGATCATTTCCTTTGTGTGGTAAATGAGCTTAGCAAATGACTTTGACAGATTATTTGGTATCTCTTGTAAGCAGAGTTACAATATTTCCACGTGAACATCATACTTACAGTCACCAGGAACTTTAAGGAGTGTTGTTTTCAGATTTAGCTGGTTAGCATGGCCCATTTTGCCCCTGCTGGTAGACATTGTAACTACACCATCTGCTAACAGGCATCTCAATTGGAAACCATTTAATAAATTAACTTATATTCGGGAGAAATAATTTATATAAAAAATGTATACAAAATTATTATATATACCAGTGTAGATTACCAGTGTCTGATTATTTTTGAGAGAATTTTAAATTAATTTATATTATTATTATTTATTACAATTTTCCTGTCAGTTGCTTTTGGCATCATATATAAAATAAATAATAGATAGATAAATAAAATAAATCATAAATAATAGATATATCCATCTATCTAGCTACCTATCTATCTAATCATTTTATGTTGGTTTTAATTTGGTAATGGGTTAATGGGTTGATTAAATGTACATTTTTACCAAACAAATAACAGTGATTTTTTTATGGGTTGAAAAAAAAAAGGTCCCTTTAAAAATAATAAAAAATGAAAATAATTACAATTTAATTAAAAATATTTAACTCCGTAATGTGTGCTCTATAATGTACTATAGGAAGTAATTTATCATGGGACAGGACTTGGTCTGCCTTTAACCATTCAAGGTCCTTCCTGCTCATCCCAATGACTTGAAACTGGCACTTCAGAGTCTCCAAAGGAGGCATCACAGCGGTTAGTTGGCATGGCACATCTACAGAATCATGGAGCACGGTGCATAGTGGGCACGGACTGGTCTCTGTCCGCCAGTCTGGATGAGGATGTTGTGTTGGAGAGCTCTGCCATCGGCTCTCACCCTCCAGTCAGGCAGCCTGGTGCATATGATTAGCCCTGGCCGCATCCTTTCTGTGCCTGGCTGGGTAATTACAACACTTGCCCTTTGAAAACAAGCCCTCTATTGACATCCATTCTCTCTGTCCTTCTCTATCTTTTCATGTCTTATCTTACTCCTTCAGCATGTTCCACTTTATCTGATGTTAGTCTTAAGATTCCCCAGGGAAGCTTTGAAGGCTGTTTTTTATATAAGCTCCACTCTGATATTCTGCCCTCATCCGATAAACCCACCTTTCTAGTTTTTGAGTGAATCTACTTCAGGATACCAGAGGTCTGTCTGATGGACTAGTAAGGGCCACGGTAGAGATAGCAAGCTGAGTAGGTAGCTCTTAAAGCATCTGTTCCTCAATCTATGACTAATCAGTAGGAGCGACCAGAGCCGGTGCCTCTGTACAGGAGCACTGCTTGTCCTGTGCTCATTTTAGGGGTTTGAGGTTGGAGGAGCCGCATTTGTTTTCGTGGTTCTGGCCCTTCGTCATTAGCCGAGCCAGGGCTAGCCTGCTCAGACCCTGGAGGGAACGCCTTTAAAGCCACATTACGGACACTCCGCCAAGGTTTGTTTTTGCGAACGGGGCCTGGGACTCCCTCCGGACCTGGCTGTGCTCCTGGGGTCCAGTTTGTTTATAACACTTCTTTCGCAGTTTGAGGAGGTTGTCACCACAGCCTCACCATTGGGTTTCCAATGCTAATTGGTCTCCTGGAAGTTTGCTAATGGTTCCAAGTAGCTGGGGGAATAAATTATAGTGGCGCGCTCTATGGCAACAGTCACACACACAAAGAACAGGAAAACAACGAATGGTTCTTGTTTTTTCAGGTTCTTAAAGATCAAACAATGTGATAAATGATTCATAAAGTCAGATCGTTTTGCATTCAGTGGCTCTAAGTGAGGATTATTTGTCAAATGGCAATCTAATGCATGACAGCATGAAGCAAGTAGGATGAATATATCAGGAGTCTTAGTGGTCGGAAAAATCCATACAATATGATTTGAAGTTATTGCTTAGCTAATCTTAGTCGAGGGTAATGATTTTTTTGTTTCAGCATCTACTTAAACATTTCATCAAACTGTGTAGAGAAAAATGGAACAGATACTGCAACTCAGTGTCTCCAGCTCTGCTATTCATGAGCCACACTGCTTCATGATTAATTTTGATTATGCTTAGTCATTATTCATAAAATACCTTTTTTTCTCTTTAAATTATATTATATTAAAGTAATATACTGTAAATTATATATGTATTTAAATATTTTTATTTAAATATATTGTATTATAATGTTTACATGTAATAATATAGTATGTACTAGAATTATTTATTATATTGATAGTCCTAAATTCTTATGGGTATCCGTGTCTCTTGCTGTGAGAACTCAATCGTGCAGGAAACAACTATTGCAAAAATATTTCTCTTCTGACTGATGATCTCAAGCTGATGAGATTAAACTTAATTGGAACCATTTTCACAAAGCAGGCGGCACCAGTGGTCACACCAGTTTGGTTGGCAAGGGGTGAATGGGCTATGCGGGATGTATTTAGAGGAACCACATGCCACCAGATGAGATGCCAGCTTGGGGCGAGGGCATGGGCAAGGGCAGAGGTGATGACAGTGTTGGAGAGGAGCATTTGGGAGAGAGCCGCTGCACCAGGACTTCTCTGGGTGCTGTCCAAACTGTCAGAGGCTGGCTGAGTGACCTTGGCGGGGGCCCAGCCCAGCTGGAGCACAGGGCGAGAGGAGAAAGAGGGCGGCCTGTCAGGCAGCCACCAGCTTGAGAAAGATTTGCCGGTCACCACATAGCTCCATCCCTATCTCTAAAAGAACACAGCAGAGCTTTTCTTCTAAGCATGAAAGCAAATCTCAGAACTATTTTTTTTGTACACTCATACATAATTCTGTGGTAATTGGGCATTTTTTGTTGTCCTTTTTCTTTGGTTCCAATTCAAGTCACTAGCAAATTCTGTATTTATAAAATCTAACTGAACATCAAGCTGCTTGACTAACGATACAGTCAAATACTGTGATGCTCTCTAAAACAATAGTAAACATAAATTAATATATATATAGATTAGAGGTAGCAGTTGCCAATATCAAACCCAAAAACATTCCAATATCGATCCAACCCTATTAGATAGACATGTAACTTATGTCTTTTATTCATTTCAGCCGGTGTTGTGACAAGAAGAGCTGCGGGAACCGAAACGAGACGCCATCTGATCCTGTCATCATCGACAGGTAAGAGCATCTTCTATCTTCCTCTTGCCCTCCAAAATGGAAAGACATCTGCATCTACAGGCATCTGGATATTTTATTAATGTGCATTTTGGGGCTCAAATCCTGCATCCCACAACAGGACATAATCAGCCTTGCCGCCAAGTGAGCGAAAGACAGTGTGTGCAGACTTGCTCCTCTTGACAAATGCAGCTCTCACAGCAATCACATCTTGAATTCTGAAACATTTAGAGAGATTGAATATATTGCATAATTCCCATCAATTTTGCTTTTTCCCATGGGTTAATGCTACATGTTTTTAGTTTTAGGATTGCTAACTGCTTATTCTGTTCTCAATACCGTCTCTCAAACTCTTTACCCTGTTGACTGGACTTCTACCCGCTAAAAGCGTCTGTAGGGAGGTTTTGTAATGACTGAAATGAAGTGGATGTGATTGTGTGTGAGAGTGTGCACTTCCAAACAGGACAGCAGTGAGTGTCCTCTTAGGGCACAGGGGTCATTACCAAATCCATGTTGGCTCGTTAGACTGGCCTTGGAGCGTATCCAGCGGACAGAAGTGAAGGGAGCCGGAAATCAGTGACCCTCCCTCTTTCTCCACACACACACACACACACACACACACACACACACACACACACACACACACACACACACTCAAACCAGAGCGTACACACAAACACACACAACATCTTCTCAC
>NW_015505387.1:81690-105196 GCF_001515645.1 Sinocyclocheilus grahami | reverse complement strand
CACCCCCCCACCCCCACACGCCCCCCCTCCCACACTCTCTCACACACACACACACACACACACACACACACTCTCTCTCTCTCTCTTATACACACACTCTCTCTCTCCCCACACACACACACACACACACACACACACACACACACACACACACACACACACACACACTTACAAAAGCGTGTACACACAACCACACACTAAATCTTCTCACCTCTAGCTGCCATGGAGTGCATCTGATTGGTGTAAGGTCCGAACCTGCAGAGATGATGTCACCTTTTCATGCTCACGGTGTTGTTTATGGAATGTACCATTATTTAGCCGCTCAGTAAATGACAAAACCCTGCAGCCATTATAGCAGCCGCACGAGCAAACAAACTACCAATAATGCCAATTTACTAACAACCGACGGGGCGAGAGAACCATCAAAGGCGCGACAAAATACGACAAAAGCGTGCGCGAGATCGTTTGGATTTTTCATCTCTCTACAATGAGGCTGATATTGCCGTCTAAAATGTTTCCTCTGGGAGTAGTCGGAATGAATGGCGCTACGTGGGGGCTGAATCACTGATGTCTAGCTTGTGTGTGCCAGCCACTTCCGAACTCCTCATTACGCTGACCAAAACCCATTCTAAAGTGTTTACAGATGACAGCAGATGATTTAAGACAGACCGGTCCATACGACTGCATTTTAGCGCCCTATTAAGATGGGCAGTATTTATAGGAGCGCCGCCCTGAGCTCCTTAAACTAACAGATAAATCAGTTTGGTGCGAGGGACGGCTGCCGGCCCACCATGCAAATCAGCCATAGCGCCCGTCACTGTAAAAGGCTTAATGACGGCCATTCATCCTGCCCTCCACAGTCTCTACCTTTGTTTCAAGCACAGATCTGATCTCTAAATCAAGACCTGCTGCGCATGGCTGTGTGGCCCCATGCATCACAAATAAGAGCCCGCACACGCACACGCGCACGCTTGCATTAAAACAACCAGACCTGGTGGCGTTGGAAAGAAAAATTTTTCACGCCTGCCTCTCCGTTAGTTTGGTCTCATCAGTTTTGCCCCATTGATCGTGATGTTTACCGCTAATGGGGATGATAAACAACAACAAACAAAGAGCTTCACTAGATTCTTTTTGATTTCGGCCCATTATTATCTGTCATGGGAAATAAGGCAAGAAACACAGTCACTTCCTGTCCTGTTCCAGCTTCGTAAATGTCTATTCTCGAGTCCACTTAGTTAGGGGTTAAGTATGGGTCAGAAAGGTCAGGGGTTGTATCTCATGACCCCTTTACTTACACAAACTGGGAAGCATTACATGCATTTGCAGATCAAGAAGTGCTCAGGCAAGAGTAAAGTGAAATATTGCTGTGCGAGCTTTAAAACAGGTGTTAGTACAAGCTCATATTACAATTAGATCGTCCAGAGAGTTCTCTTAGTTGGGCAATAAATTGTGCAGTGCTGTCAGTGATTATAGCAGGAGGGGGGAGTTTGGTCTAATTACCTCCTTTTGCCTCCCACCCATCCAGCCTCAAGCATGATCGTCATAATTCACTTCTATGCTTTTCATTTTGAATCATGCACAAGGAGTGAAGCATTGAAATGAGACCATAGATAAGGGTTAACAACCATTTGCATGTGACCTTCCTGACCTTTGCTCCATGTCTGTGTTCACAAAGTGTCTCTCCTCTTGTGTCTTTATCAGGAAGGCATGTTTTCATAAAGGTCCTGTATGGCACAGATCAGTAGATGTGTGAATGTGAAGATAAAGACTTCTTGAGACGTCCTTTTGGAAGGCCAAACAAAGTAATTTAGCTTTCACAACGAAACACACGGAGGCCTAGAGTGAGTGGCGGCTGGCGGCTAGAAGAACGGTAGCTTGTAACACTCCAAAGAGAAAGGAAAAATTTAAATCGCATTATATGACCCCTTTAAGGGTAATATTGTTTTATGTGCAGGGAGGCCCAAAGGTCTGGGACAACATTGTAAATCTTGGAGTAAAAAATAATTTTAAAAGAAATAAACAATGTATTGGGTTTTAATTTTAAGGGTAATAATGAGAATTTTTGACATTGACCATATTAACTCTTTTGTACTGGTCAATTTATTTTACAATTTAATGTTTTACACAAATTGATATGGTACACTGATAATATGATTTGTAATAAAAAAGGTAAAAAAAGTTTTTTTTACATTTTACTATATATATATATATATATATATATATATATATATTTATTTATTTATTATTATTATTTTTTATATATATACACGTAATAATGAGAATTTTTGACATTGACCATATTAACTCTTTTGTACTGGTCAATTTATTTTACAATTTAATGTTTTACACAAATTGATATGGTACACTGATAATATGATTTGTAATAAAAAAGGTAAAAAAAGTTTTTTTTATATTTTTCTATATATATATATATATATATATATATATATTTATTTATTTATTATTATTATTTTTTATATATATACACACACACACACATATATATATAAAATGTGTGTATGTTTGCGTTAAGTGTTTGTTTTCTTACACAGTGAGGCCCAAAAGTCTGAGCCCACACTGAAGATCTGTGAGTAAAAAGACATTTTATTGGGTTTTAATTTTAAGGGTAATAATGAGAATTTTTGACATTGACCATATTAACTCTTTTGTACTGGTCAATTTATTTTACAATTTAATGTTTTACACAAATTGATATGGTACACTGATAATATGATTTGTAATAAAAAAGGTAAAAAAAGTTTTTTTTACATTTTACTATATATATATATATATATATATATTTATTTATTTATAATTTTTTTTTTTATATATATACACACACACACACACATATATATAAAATGTGTGTATGTTTGCGTTAAGTGTTTGTTTTCTTACACAGTGAGGCCCAAAAGTCTGAGCCCACACTGAAGATCCCACACTGGGAGTAAAAAGACATTTTAAAATAAATAAACAATAAATTTAATTCAAGGTTAATAATAAAATATTTGTTATATGTTATACATTTATTTTTTGAAAGCATTTTATTTACACCTTTTTATAAATATGTACATTATTAAATATATTTCTATTTACATAAATAAAAATGCTGATAGTACAGAATAGAAGCTTTTTTTTACTAACGGTCCTTCCCTTTGCTTGATTATTTATATGTGTGCTTATGTTAGAACTTTAATGTCACAATTCGCTGGAGCACGGGCACAAGGAAACGAGGAGACGTGGAGATTTCACAGAACGAGAGTCTTTTAATGATCCAAATGGGAGACACAGAGCACAAGGATGACGTTTACAACAAGACCTGACAAGGAAACATGAAGCAGACTACACATTTATACTAAACTTAACGAGGGACAGACAGGTGCGGGGAATCAACTAATAATGAGACAATGAGAACAGGAACATGACCAAATAAGGGAACACAGAAACAGGGGCAAAACAGGTCCATAATCCTTCCATATCGTCAGGAATGGGTGGGAACTAAGGAGGCAGCTCGAGAGGAGGACGGACACCCGGGAGGGGGATGGCAGACAGAGACCAGGGAGGCGACGAAGGAGGGAGGAGCCAGGGAGGAGACAGGAGGGGTCCGGAGCAGGAGGAGCACAGCAGGACCCAGGCCACAGCCATAACGGCGGCCAACGGTGGAGCCGATGGAGGGAGGAGCCATGGAGGAGGAATGGCCACCGACTCCAGGGGGCTGACCAATGGCGGCGGAGCAGGTGGTGGAGGAGCCCGAGTTGGAAACGGAGAGCCGATGAGCCAGGGTGACGAGGAGGATCCGGAGGTCCTAGGCGGAGCAGATGGCACGACGACCGACGCGAAGGCATGTATCTGGGAGGCCGCGGTGGAGCCGGAGCGACAGAGGACTGAGGAGGAGCTGAGGGGATGAAGGAGCCTGACGGAGCCGAAGGGACGAGGTGAAGCTGGAGGAGTTGAGTCCCGAGGCGCAGGATGGTCGATGCCAGACCAAGGCGGAGCCGGAGGAATGAGGGAGCCCGGCGGAGCTAGTGGACTGCCAGGCCACGGCGGAGAGGAGGGAGCTGGGAGCTGGGAGTCATGGTGGAGCCAACGGGTCAATGGGCCGAGGTGGAGTCTGGAGCCCAGAGGCTGGAGGTGGAGTCAAGGGATACTCCGACCATGGAGATGCTGGAGGATGGCAGTCCCGCGGAGCTCGCACCGCATAAATGGCGGGCTGAGGGTGAGCAGAGGGGCTGTCAAACGACAGCGGAGGAGGAGGCAGGAGCGGGTGGGAGGGCGGTCATTTGTGAGCCTCCGGGCTTTCAGGCCAGTACTCAGGAACGGGAGCCCTCTCCTCTTCGGTCTGGCACAGTTGCCGCGCCATACACAGCTCACCCTCAGCCGCGGTGCAGGGGGTGGAGCTCCTCTCCGCGTTCACACCGTCCGCGGCTTTCTCCCTCGTGGCGGGCGTTGTTGCCGGCTCACACACCTTGACTGACGTCATCAGCAGCTCTGGCTCCGTGGCAATCCTCAGCTCTGTTGCTCCGTGCGGCGATGGCTTGTCGGTTGCGGCGGGCTCCGGCTCTCTGTCGACGGTGGGCTCGGGCATTGGGTCCGGAGTGGCTCCACAAAGGCGGCAAAATTCGCTCGAGGTCCAACTTCGGACGACAGCGCTCTGCACGTGATGCTTAAACTGGCGTCGTAGAACACAGAGAGCGCGTCGTCCGGGTAACTGGTTAGAGCAGCGAGGACCAGGCTTGGTCTAGTATGGCCCTCGAGTGATCTCTCCCCCTGCTCCAGCAGGAGGAGGAGGTAATCCGGACGGGAGAGGGGATCCATGGAAAACACAACGGAAACAAAACACTGAGGGAAAAAAAATGGAAACAAAAACGGAGGGTAGACACACAGAGGTAACTGTTTCGGTCGGGTCTTCTGTCACAATTCGCTGGAACACGGGCACAAGGAAACGAGGAGACGTGGAGATTTCACAGAACGAGAGTCTTTTAATGATCCAAATGGGAGACACAGAGCACAAGGATGACGTTCACAACAAGACCCGACAAGGAAACATGAGGCAGACTACACATTTATACTAAACTTAACGAGGGACAGACAGGTGCGGGGAATCAACTAATAATGAGACAACGAGAACAGGAACATGACCAAATAAGGGAACACTGAAACAGAAACAGGGGCAAAACAGGTCCATAATCCTGAACACTTAACCCTATAGTTGACTGTTTGTATAGGATTTCGTCTGCATGTATATACAAATGTGCATGAGTACTACTCAATCTTAACCCTTTGTTTGACTGTTTATATGCGTTAGAGCTGTGTGTGGTTGGTTGTACATATATGTGCATGTCTATGTCAGAGCTTAACCCAGTGGGGGTGGCTGCTGGTTTTTGGTCAGCCTCTCTGGACTCTTCCCAGCAATCGCGTTCTATTGATCGAGCTGCGCACCCATCGGTGCCGGCCAGATTAAGAGTATAGATTTGCAATAAAAGAAGGACATTAGTGGATAGCCTGGGTAAAATTGAAAAAAATGATGAGCTCTTGGAAGTGGAGATGAGTCAGAGGCAAAAGAAGAAGGGTGTTAAAGAGGCAGATTTTATGTAAGTGTGTGTTAGAGACACATTACAGACGGATACTGTACATGTATGATATTATACACTCAGGACTGGGAAGTCTTTAATGTGCTTTAATGTGGAATATCAAGGGGAGTGATGAAAATATTTTATTGATTAATCATTTTTAGAGTAATAATTTGGAGTCACTTTTAGCCATCACAAAAGCTGTGGCCACCACTGATGAAAGCTTGGCCACCCCTTTGGCCACCCCACTCAAAACTGCAGTTTTTGTTTTTTCTTGACAAGAAATTAATTTATTAAGATGTGGAACCGCTGTATCTCTTTATGACCACATCAAACGGGAGAATTTTCAGACGTGCACTGACGGTAGCCATTGACTTCCATAGTATTTTGTGTGTGCGTGTGTGTTTTATGTGTGAAATATGAATGGTTGCCTGTTTGGCTAGTTCAATAATTCAGTATATCCTGTCCCTCACAGGGGGACCCGTCTTGCCCCCCATTCCATTCTCATACACACTTATGTGGAATAGAGAATAAGAAACAAGAGTATGAAAAGAATGCTAGAAAGAGAGAGCGATTTTTGAGCATTCTGCTATGGCACGGCTGTAGCCCTGGTGGTGGCACTCTGATAAAAACAGTGACAGATGCAGGTGAAATGAGGCCAGTCGCCATGACGATGTGAAGCGTAAAGTTCCCATAGCAATTTTAGAATGGTCATCTCTCATTAACCCTGAATCTATTGAGCCATTTTTACCCAAAGTAGCCCCATCAACTGTAGAAGTGATTGCGAACACAATCATTACTGCGCTTTTAGCCTACACTTTAAAGGATATTGTGTTTTGAGGCTTTTTTTCATATAGTGAAAGTAGAGAGATGACAGGAAATGATGGGAGAATGGGAGAATGAAGTGTTGCGGGCCTAATTCAAACCCATACTACCCACAGAAGCACCACAGCTCAGCATGTCTTGGGCAACGACTCTGGTACATATCATATCTGACAATAATTTCAGCACTAATCTCGCAGCCACAACCTAATGCAAACATGTTTTTATCTTAATCGTAACACGATGATGACCTTGAGTGGCCAACTGAGAGGATTGAAAGGAAATACAGCAGTCGCTGTTTGTGCTGTAGACCTCTCCTCTTTCATGTAGGCTATCTGTTTCAACTCTAGCTACACCAGCTACACAGCCAGGCCTGCAAATAGAAAGCTACACAACCACAAGCACCTTCCCTCTCCGCTCTGTTGTTACAGTCTCACCCTCTGCCGCACAGAAGCCTCCAACAGAAGGTTAACTCACTGTAATTTATCTGGAGCACCAACATCCTCATGGACTTGGATGTTTACTATCTTATTGCTGCAGTATCATCCATGTGTGCCACATATGAAGGCTTTCCCTTTAAAGCTGCAGAATTGTTAGTTTGTTCAATCCAAATGCATCCTGCACATAGATCCATGCTGATCATGACCTGTATGGGGCAACATGAAATTAACTGGTTTAAATCAAGTTAAAATAATAATAATAATAATAATATTTAAATATACTCTGTGTGTGTGTGTGTGTGTGTGTGTATGTGCGTATATATATATATAGAGAGAGAGAGAGAGCGAGAGAGAAAGAGAGAGAGAGAGAGAGAGAGAATATACAGAATTTATTTATTTATTTAGTATCCAAATAAATAAATAAATATATATGTTTTTCTTTTTATTGTGTTTTGGGGCTTTTTTTCATATAGTGAAAGTAGAGAGATGACAGGAAATGATGGGAGAATGGGAGAATGAAGTGTTGCGGGCCTAATTCAAACCCATACTACCCACAGAAGCACCACAGCTCAGCATGTCTTGGGCAACGACTCTGGTACATATCATATCTGACAATAATTTCAGCACTAATCTCGCAGCCACAACCTAATGCAAACATGTTTTTATCTTAATCGTAACACGATGATGACCTTGAGTGGCCAACTGAGAGGATTGAAAGGAAATACAGCAGTCGCTGTTTGTGCTGTAGACCTCTCCTCTTTCATGTAGGCTATCTGTTTCAACTCTAGCTACACCAGCTACACAGCCAGGCCTGCAAATAGAAAGCTACACAACCACAAGCACCTTCCCTCTCCGCTCTGTTGTTACAGTCTCACCCTCTGCCGCACAGAAGCCTCCAACAGAAGGTTAACTCACTGTAATTTATCTGGAGCACCAACATCCTCATGGACTTGGATGTTTACTATCTTATTGCTGCAGTATCATCCATGTGTGCCACATATGAAGGCTTTCCCTTTAAAGCTGCAGAATTGTTAGTTTGTTCAATCCAAATGCATCCTGCACATAGATCCATGCTGATCATGACCTGTATGGGGCAACATGAAATTAACTGGTTTAAATCAAGTTAAAATAATAATAATAATAATAATATTTAAATATACTCTGTGTGTGTGTGTGTGTGTGTGTATGTGCGTATATATATAGAGAGAGAGAGAGAGAGAGCGAGAGAGAAAGAGAGAGAGAGAGAGAGAGAATATACAGAATTTATTTATTTATTTAGTATCCAAATAAATAAATAAATATATATGTTTTTCTTTTGTTGTTGCATTTTTTCATAAAATTTCTCATATAATATTTTTTTCACACAGATTTATTTGAGCAATTATGCAAGTTTTTGCTAAATCTTTGCTCACTGATTTAATTAATTAATTTAAAATATATATATTTTAAATTTTTTAAGTTTTAATTCTCTTTCTTTTTTTATTTGACTGAATAAGGGGTGTAAAAATGATAAACACATTATAATCCATATCGTCCTGGCTAACACATGGATCATGAATATTAATTAGATTGTTTAACAACCACTCAGCAGTTCTTAATGATTTGCTGAAAGGTACAGTAAGTGTTTTAAAAGTACTTTTAACTTGACACAGCATCTTAAAAATGTGGCTATCATGGCTTAAGCCAGTGCCTGAAAAAGTCTTGACAAATTCCACCTCCTTACTTATAAAGTTGTCATTTTGTGCATCCAGCTACAATTTTTTCCTCACTACAGGGTCACCTGAAATTTCAATGTGCCTTGTTGTGGTGAAACATACATATTTTGGTTCTTTGCTGCTAACATTTTTTTGTACATTCAAAGAGCTTTGTGCAAAAGGTCTGCACTTACATTCACTTAAAAACAGATGAAGCAGTCGGTGAGGCTGGCAGGAGTTATAGCAGAGTGAGGGGCATCTGTAGTGCCTGTTTACTGCTCTCTATGGGGAAAGTGTTGTGTTTGCATCCAGAGCCTGAGGTGAGATGTGTCTGGGAGCCTGTGGGGCCGAGAACATTAGGCCCAGGCTTAGTCACAGCCTGCAGAACGGCCCCGGGCCCTGCAGGGATGGATGTGCTCCTGAGGGCCCACTCTGATGAAGAGAGAGAAGCAGAAAGGCAGGAATAGAAGGAGGAAGAGCTCAAACAAAACAACAACTACGCATCTGTCAGTTCTTACACCATTATGCGGGGTTTCGTGCAGCTTCTTTAGGGATGCTGTTAGATGCTCGGAGCGAGATTCTCCAAACAGCCAGGTGAGCATCGCCTCCTTCCACTGAATGGCAGAGCGTGTTTGGGGTCATGGGAATCTGATCGCCCCCCTCCAGCAAGCGTGGAAGTGTTGCAGCTAAATCCACCCCTCCAGTGCCTGTCACTAATGCTAGCATTATCCCTTGCTACCCCTCTGTGAGGGAAAAGCTATCGATCGCTTCTTCCTTATCCCTCTGTCGACATATCGCTGCCTCCTGCGGGTCTCAAAGAAAGAGCGCTGGGTGCTGTGTAATCTGGGAAAGTAAACACAGTCAGGGGCCCTCTTAGCCACGCCCCAGTATTGACTAAGATCATGTTGACTTGTCTGGGATATTGTGAACGGGGCCTGAACTCAGAGTCTAACCCATATTCTGATGCCAGAGGGTAACTGTAAATGATTTCAGACTAAAATCCTCATAATTATGCTTTGTATTTTGCCTAAAACTGTCCCATAACTGTGGTAAAATCACTGTAATGATTCATATAACATTCATATATCTCTAGCTACAAATAGTAGATAAAAGGTGAAAGTTTTAATATCCAATATGTCCAGCCTGCTTTCTATATACTGTCTAAACAAATTACCCAGATTTATTTACTGTATTTATTTTGCATTATTTTTATTTAGCTTTTTGTTCTCATTGAATGTCCAGATATTTGACTTGTCCAATGTCTTAAGCAAAAAAAAAAAAAAAAGATACAATTTGTAAATTTCAATATCTAACACATCCAGCTAATGTTCTATGATCTCTCAGATAGCTTTACCCAAATTTTTGTTGTAGGTTTTTCTCATAGAATGTCATTTTTATTTTTCCAATTAATTTTTTAATGCATTTTGTACTCTTTAAAATTAAAAATATGAAGATGCACATGTGTCATCCACACACGATCGTGGTAGCAAACTTATCACTAAAATAATGCAAGGAACATTAATTTAACAACATAAGATGCAACAAATCCCTAATGTGCATAACTGATAAAAAAAAACTCAGAAGGATCATAATTATTTAAATAAAAAATATCAAATGTGAAGTGTTACACAGGGAATTCTGTTAAATTTGAAACTTTTGGAAATTAACTGTAAATTAACACAATTACATGAAATGCCATTAGATTTATGTTAGCTTTTACTGTAAGGGAAGCTGTTAACCAATTAACAGGTTATTACCATAGCATTTTTACAGTCTTTTACTGTAAAAATTATGAATTTTTTTTTACAAACTCTATCAACAAATAATTGATCTAATTTGTAAATTTCAATATCCAATACGTCCACCCCACTTTCTATCTACTCTCTGATAACTTTACCCCCTCTTACCTTAGTTACACGAACGTCTGTCCAATTAAAAACAGTCCTAACGAGGCCCTGCTGTTTTGCATCAGAGGGTATGGTGCCATGCTTCATTAAGGTGTCTCTATCCATGGTGCTGATTCTGGCTAGCAGATGTGAAGGGGGTTTGCATGCTCTTCCTTAAGCTGCTGAAAGGGTAGAGCAGTCCTGTCGCCCCATGGAGATCCAGATCAGCATGGGACTCTGTGCAGGTCATGGTCCGGTCAAACTGCAGATGTTCTTGAGAGGTGCTCACATATAAGGGTTTTGAATACAGAATGCCTGTGCGGTTAAACATATCAAATTTAGTACTGACTTAAATCTAAATCATAGTATGTATTCTGCCT
Organism: Sinocyclocheilus grahami; assembly: GCF_001515645.1. Taxonomy (NCBI): domain Eukaryota; kingdom Metazoa; phylum Chordata; class Actinopteri; order Cypriniformes; family Cyprinidae; genus Sinocyclocheilus; species Sinocyclocheilus grahami. The sequence goes on along the minus strand of NW_015505387.1, from coordinate 94,404 downwards.
TTCTTTTAGGGTCTTGTCATTTTAGTAAGCATTTTAGTTTTATATCATTGCCTAACCAGATGCAACTTTATTTATTTATTTATTTATTTTTTGTCCACACTTAAAGTGATATTCCCCCCTAATTTCAGGTTGAATATTTGAGTATATTGAGTATTCTTTCCTCATTCAATATTCAAGTATTCTCTCTCTCTCACACTCTCTTTATTTTGTTTTCTTCTCATTTAGTATTTGCTTCTTTTTTTTTCTCTGTATTTTTTTTCTTGCATTTTTGTTCTTAGTGAATAACTGGATATTTTGTTCATAATATCCTGATACCTTTTTTGGCATAATTTTTCTCTTTTTTTCTGCATTTTTTTGTCATTATATATCTGAATATTTTTTTGTTTTATATCATTGCCTAACCAGATGCAACTTTATTTATTTATTTATTTATTTTTTGTCCACACTTAAAGTGATATTCCCCCCTAATTTCAGGTTGAATATTTGAGTATATTGAGTATTCTTTCCTCATTCAATATTCAAGTATTCTCTCTCTCTCACACTCTCTTTATTTTGTTTTCTTCTCATTTAGTATTTGCTTCTTTTTTTTTCTCTGTATTTTTTTTCTTGCATTTTTGTTCTTAGTGAATAACTGGATATTTTGTTCATAATATCCTGATACCTTTTTTGGCATAATTTCTCTCTCTTTTTTTCTGCATTTTTTTGTCATTATATATCTGAATATTTTTTAAATTTTCATAGAACATAGAGTTTCACTCTGAAACGTCACATTGTGGAAATAAAATGTCTTGTAAACTCAGTTTAATGCTAATATAGAACTGTGTGGAGTGGGATTTGAGTCTATTGAGAATATACTGTAACCTAACCAGAGCATTGGGACAAAAATAGAAACCAATGGACCGACAGAACATATTATCACTTCTTGTTAGGACAAAAGCCTCAGTTAATAATGATGGGATTCTCTATTTATTGATTTTTGTTTTGTCAGGTTCTCTATGATTAGGAAACAGTGTTATGCAGTTGAACACAATAAACATACAGTAAACAGTAACAAAAGAAGAAGAAAGATCATTCCACCTCTAGAGTTCCCAACTGGATCAGGGAGTGATTTGTGTGCTGAACTCTGCAGATCCAAATCTAGTCAACCTCACCTCTGAAATCCCACACAGCTGAACAGCAGGAAAACACAGTGGTATAGAATGTCCTTGATGTGGTTTTGAATGAGTGCGATTTATCCTCTACCACTCCATCTATGCTTTCTTTTTTCTTTCCTCCCTACGTCCTCTGGGTCTCTCACTGTCTCAGGGTGCAATCTGGCCTCGACATGCCCAGACCAGCATATAAGCGGAGAAAGAAACGGAGACCAAGAAAGAGGGGTGTGGAGGACAGAAGTGATGGTGTGGATGAGGGTAGAGGTGGGGTGGAGGGCAAACGAGAGAGAAAGGCAAGGGCTGGATGGAGGCAGGTGGAGAAATGGAAATGGAGTCAGAATGGAATAGGGGGAGGGATGGAGGCCAGAGGAGATTGGAGAGAGAAAGAGGAGCAGATTAAGAGGGTATTGATTTCTATATAAAGATCCATAAATCTGATGTGGGCGACCATGGCAGCGTAGTAGCCAGCCACAGGAGACTGCTTTAGGGACTGACCGTTACATAATCACAAACATACAGACAAACACATACAGATCCTCCCACTGAGATGTTATATTGTTTCAATGAACTGCTAGGTTGACTTGTATTGTTATTCAAAACATTAATTTTCTCATATTGTTTAAAATCAGCCAACTACAATGAAATTACAAAACAAAAACACAGTTTCAGTATCATTCGAACGTTTGGGGTCAGTAAGACTTTTTAAAATGTTTTTGAAAGAAGTTTTTTTGTTCACCAAAGCTGCATTTATTTGATGAAAAAACATACAGTAAAAACAGTGATATTGTGAAATATTAATACAATTTAAATATATTTTAAAATGTCAATTATTCCTGTGATGGCAAAGCTGAATTTATCAGCCATTACTCCAGTCTTCAGTGTCACATGATCATTCAGAAATCATTCTAATATGCTGATTTGGTGCTTTCTTATTTTCAATGTAGACAACATTGCTTAATATTTTTTGTGAAAAGATTCTTTGATGAATAGAAAGTTCAAAATAATTTTTCTGGAATATAAATCGTTTGTAACAATTCAAAACTCTTTACTGTCACTTTTAATCAATTGCATCCTTGCTAAATAAAAGTGTTAAATAAAAAATAATTGAAAAAAAAAAAATTATTAATGAAAAAACTCTTACTGACCCCAAACTTTTTAACAGTGGTGTATTTAATATTTTATAGACAACAATTTACATCATTTAATCAGTGAGTGATTCATGGTCGTGAAACTGGTGTTGTAAGCATTTACAAGGCATTGCTATGCAGTTACTAGGGTGTTATGGGTGGATGCTTACTAGAGCGCACCTCTGAGTCTCTAAATATTGCTCTAAGTCTATGAGATTTTTTTTTAGTACGCCATATGAAAACCGTAAATCTAAATGCTTAGAAAAGTAATAGCACACCCATCCTCAAAAAACAAAACAAAAAAGCCACACATCATTTGAAGTGTTTGTAGCACAACCAGTACATTTATTACTTGGTTTGAAGTGTGATAAATCACAAACCCTAAGTATGAGCAATTGTAATAGTGATGTTTGCCTTAAGTGCCTTAGTAAACACCACTAATTAGTGTCCACCATTACATAGAGAGCTTTTCCCAGTGCAGGAATTGCTTGTGATGAAGCCTGGCTTGTGTCTGAGTTGTGGCGGTGTAGTTTATTGTGTTGGTGTTTGTCTGGGTCGGCCTTTGTTGTGTTATGTGCAGCTGACATAGATCTCTAGAGCCAGAGGATCATGTATATTTGATGCTTTTGTTGTTGTTAGTAAGACCCCATAGTTTAAACCTTACACACATGTACAGTATGTATGTGCACATAGTCATAAATGCACCTACTTATATTTATAGTATTATATACAGACATTCTTGCATAGGCATGTCAATTCTCATTCATACTCACTCACAACCCTGTGCACACACTCGTTTGCCCACCTGAAGCTATAACCTCTTGTTAGAATTTTATCGGCCCCGTAAAAACACACCATCTCTCGCTTTCCAAATGAATACTGCCTCTAACGAGTTAAGCTAGACCTTAGAGACATCTAAGTCAGGCTTGGTAAATGTACCTGCTGTTTTGTATCCCTCATTTAAGGGCAGGTTTTCTTAAAGTTCCTTAATGATAACGGATACACGTAGAAGCCCAAGTAAAACCATCTGTTTTTCTCGCAACACGGCTTGAGCTGTAGCAGGTACCATCTATGGCATGTCCAGCACACATCTGTACTCTACTCTTGCAAACCGCCCAACAAAAAATGAATTTATTGATTTCTTTCTGACCACACGCATGATTTTTCCTATTTTCCCCTCTCACCTGAGCTGAGTGATCTATATGTCCTCTGATGTGGGGTAATGGCCTGGCTGACCATACATGCTGGCTCTGAAAATACTGGTGCAGGCCTTGTAGTTAGCACTGTCATTCTCTTGATCATTCTTTCTATCTATAATACTGTCTTCAAAACTAAAAGGCTTTTTAAAAATGTTTTGCCAAATTTTTAAACCGCCCAACAAAAAATGAATTTATTGATTTCTTTCTGACCACACGCATGATTTTTTCTATTTTCCCCTCTCACCTGAGCTGAGTGATCTATATGTCCTCTGATGTGGGGTAATGGCCTGGCTGACCATACATGCTGGCTCTGAAAATACTGGTGCAGGCCTTGTAGTTAGCACTATCATTCTCTTGATCATTCTTTCTATCTATAATACTGTCTTCAAAACTAAAAGGCTTTTTAAAAATGTTTTGCCAAATTTTTTGTTTTTTTGCCTACTACCAGTAGAGTCTAACTGCTGAAGTTACTGAGCCAAACCTTGACCCTGGAACGAGCAGCTAAAAGCCATCCACACTAGCATTAGGTACCAATGCACTGTGGGAGATTTTTCATGTTTTAGAGAGTGACTTGATTTTGTCAGATGTTTTTGCTTATTTTAATTATTTACCCTATTATACCTTATCATTGAAATGTGATCACTTTGATAAGTTAGCATTGGAGAGCAAGTAACACTTTTTAGCTTCACCATGTGGGCCAACTGTGCAGACCATAAGCCATTGTGGGAAAACAAATCCAGAGCTTTATCAAGCAAATTCAGGACTTGGTTTTCATCAGGCGCAGTCTGTAGGCAGTTAACGGCAGCTTTATGACAGGAGCAGAGAGATCATTCTCTATAGACGAGTCCGAGTAATGAAAGGCAGGTCGTTTGTCTCTCTTTTTTTTCCCCGTCTTTACGCTAAAGGCTCTGGCTGCATGGAACTGTTCAGCAGGCCCTGGTGGATGCTAAAGGATTGTTTGTTGCCTGCTAATCATGACCGCCATGTCTGCTGAAGGAGCATTTGGCAGTGGCAAACGAGGAAGAGAGAGAGAGAGAGTGGGCACCGCTGCTGCCCAGGCGTCTTTAGCGGCAGTAAAACCCTCTTAGTGGGTAGTGCCATCTGGCTGAGCCCCTTGTGGGGGCATAATGTGCCCGAATCGCAGGGTCGAGATGCTTTACTACCCAAGCCTGCCGGCTGCAGATGGCACGGGCAGAGCCACTAGAAAACGCCAAGGTCAGGCACGCGCTGTGGTGTGGGATTCACGGCGCTAAATGGCATGGAAAGCATTTGATGGTGCGCTGGACAGTCAGCGAGGCATCTGAGGGCCCAGAATGCATCTCCCAGCATGCATCAGCACAGACGTTCAATCCCTGGTGAGCAGAAGCAGACTTAAATGAACATCAGGGCCACTGCTGCTTTATTAGACAAAAATAAAGCACAGAAGTGTTGTTTAAATGCCACTGAACGATTGCAGCATATAAGTTACAGGTCAGAAAATCTTAAAGATGGTATTGGATTGACAGGAAGAGGAATTTGCTGAAAATTAAGCACGGAAGTGTTGTTAAAATGTTGCTGGATGAATGCGCCATGTAAGTTTCAGGTCACCGAAAATCTTAAAGATTGTATCAGTGTCTTCGTTTGAATTAGACTTTGCCATAAAAGTGTGATATAGTGGCACACATTATGGGCTGTGTGCATACGTGTGTGTATTTAGGTATCTGTGCATGTGTGAGTGGGTTCTGGGCCCACTCCAGAAATCCCACGTCACCCGTGCGGTTCTTAGGGACTCTTTATGTTGTAGTGGGTGGCAGCTGGCAAAATGAATAGCCATTTTAAGAGCAGTGAGACAAGAACGGGCACAATGCACAAAGGAATTTAATAACTATGCAGTCACCATCGAGCAGAAATGAAATACAGAGAAGAAAAGGTATTCAGCAGAGCAATGTTTTTATTTATATGAGCCTGTTTTTCCTTCACCCTCCATCCATACCTCCACAAATGGGCCAGGGGGTCCCAGAACTCACAGTGCCCCCAGCCAGAGATGAAACTAAAAATGACAAAAACACAGAACATAATTACTAAAACTTCAGCGAAAATTAAAATAAAACAGGAACATAAAAATAATAACCGATTCAAAATATAAAAACTAGTAAAACAGGACTACAATAGTAATAAAAACAAATAAAAAACTATAATGGTATCTCAGTGGTACTAAAATAACACTGCCAATATGTGAATGATAATACATATTCACTGTTTCAAAATTATAGCCAGAGATGTATAGATATAGCCAAACAGTATGCTAATATGCTTTTATTGTGGGGAAAATAATCACTTATTAAAGTTTCATTATAAGATCACTATTCACCTTCATTATAAGATTTTTTTTAAAAGTTAAAATTATGTTGTGATAAACATAATACCAGAAATACTGTTAACTGAGCTTAACTTGTACTGATGCCAGAATATTCTTTTAAAAGTCTGTTTGTCAAAATTCAGGTGTTTTCTTAACACCTCCCATGACAGCTTTCAGGCGGGACAGGTTGAGGATGGGGCAAAATCTCAGCTCTTCAAGGTGTCAATCACGAATCGCCCACCCCCTCCTCCTTCTCAAAACCAGCAGTGGGTTTTCAGGGGTCTGCATGCCCGTGTCGGCGAAGGGCTTACGGAGGGCTTAACTGCTTCGCCGTGGCCTCTCCCCTAATCACAGTTCGATAAGCCCACCTGTCAAAACACACCGTCACACCAGCTACAGATCTTCCTCAGTCCCCCTTAATTAGCAAATCTTGCTCGGGCTGCGTGCTGGGAAAATGGACTTGGAGGAAGAGAAAGAGACTGGCAGCAGTCAGAGATGTCCAGCCCGGTTCAGCCAGAACTCTCTCTAATGCCGAGCTGTGTGTGTGTGTGTGTGTGTGTGTAAATGGACGTCGACTTATGTTGTACAGTGGAAACTGTCGATCTATTGATTTATGTGCAGCTGACAGGCCCAAGGCACAAGCTTAAGTTTTATTAGCGATTTTGCAGTTTGGCAGCTGGTCATTAATTAATGCTCGATTTCTCTGACAAACAGACACATTCTCAGGCCGTTATTACTGTAGACCTTCTTCATCAGACCTCTGGGTTCTCTGAAATTCAAATACCGTCAAGTCCACAGTTTTTCGCATTTCTCTGATGTCTCTGTACATTTTGTTTTTCCAAAAGAAATGGAAGCGATAGCCTTTGTGACTCTTGGCTCTGGAGTTGGAAGTTTTGCATCAGGGGTTCGTCCGCCCACAATCTTTGTAAATCATGAGCCATATCCTGTTTGATTGGAAAAAAGATGCTTTCAAAATTCATTTGAGTTTGATAGTGTTAACCTCCCTAATCCTTTCCATGTTGCCATTGTAGATTGTTAGTATAAATGGTGGGTGTGTTTTGCTCATCTTTGCATAAGATTGCATGTCCAGATGTTTAAATCTCTATGTGAGTGTCTCAGGTCTCTGCTAAAGTGTATTTTATTTTGGATGATAATGTACAAACAGACCAAACTTTCAAACAAAAAAAAATCTGATTTTGAAAATATAATATTTGATGTTTCTGTAAGTCTTCATGCTTTATTAGAAACTGTTGTTAATTTTCTTTCTTTTTCAGTGATTTTCATTGACAGGATTGTTAAGATTAGCAAGATTTTGTTGACAATATGGTACTTGCATACATTTTCAGAAATTCTCAGAACTAGTAATGTCCTTTTTTATGTAGTTGGAAAAGTTTATATGTGTAACTGTAACTGACGAGAGACACTCCCATTCCCAGAGGAAATGCAAACAGAGAAATAGAAGAAGGAAGTGGCTGTTCATTCCCAAGGGAAGGACTGGACAGTTTTAGTGGAGTTTCATGGACACCCTGACGTTCACACAGTCAGAGCCAAGGCCGCTGTCTGATTCAGCAGTGATTTTCATCCCGGTACACTCAGCTAACCTCTGACCCCTTCGCTGTGCACTTTAACCCTCTCATCTCTGACAGGCACTCGCCTCTTAAGAAGCAGCCCTGAGAAACCCAATATAACTTCCTCCCCCAAACAAAACGTCTAAAACCCCATGTGTTTCGCAATCATGACGAATCGAGAACTTTAATTAAAAGCAGTTGTGTGAACAAATTTCAATAGTAAGTACAATAATAAGTTTGTGAATTGGACAGAATATTCCCAGAGAGTGGTCATCAGTAACAGATACCAAGACACTGGCAACGTGTGGTGTTTTTTAAAGACTTTTCAACATGAAACAGACATTAAGAGAGAATGGCAGAAATATGAGGATTGCAGCATCTGCTGTGTGCTGTCTAAAGCTTTAAAGACCATTTTGCTTGAAGTTAACCCCAACATAAATAATCCAAATGTGTGAGAAATAGGAGTGTGTAGTAGGTGTGCAGATCCTGGGGGGGGGGAATCATTATTTAGAACGAAAGAAAGCCCTGATCAGTTTACAGCTCGGAGATCTGCTTTTGAGATTATCTTTTTTTTTTTTTTTTTTTTTTTTTTTTTTTACTTTACTTTAAAGAAATGGTGTTTACTTTAACTGAGAACTTTAAGAGTGCTTCATACTAGAGTTTTGGTGCAGACCCAAATCATTTCGTTGTTGTGAAAGTTGCACAACTTTGATGTGAACGCTGGTACACTGGTGAAAGCAATCTGCCCTAAGTCATGGACGCAAACGTCTATTGACAATGTATCAATTGCAACATTATTTATTTATTCAAAATAATTAATATAAGTATAATAATAATAAAATATATAATAACAATTATTATTATTATTGTGCTTTTATGTATGTGCAAGTAAAAAATTGTAATAGTAATAATAGTAGTAGTAGTAATAATAATAATAATAATAATAGTTCTTATAATTTGTTATTATTATTATACTTATATGAATTATTATGAATAATAATTATTATTATTTTCTGTTTGTTTAAAATGGGGGTAAAATAAAAACACTAAAATGACAAGTTAAAGCAGTGACTGTCAGTGCTACTGATGATGCAGTGACGCAAATGTATAGTTTGGACACAAGAGTGAAATGTGAATGTGAAAATGTGAAAAGAGATCAGTTGGGGATGGGGAAAGCTGATGAAATCGAGCTTGAATTCTGACCCAGCTTTTCAACCAAAATAATAGTGTTTCATTTGGATAAGATCCCTGAAGTGTTTCGGTCTCAAACGATACAGTCTATTAAATGTAAAACCTTATTATTCAGTGGAGGAGATCAGATTCTGATCAGTCTGTTTATGAATGTTGTCATAATACCTATTAAGTGTATTTATGGTGCAAACAAGCATAACATTGTCATTGGAAGTTGGCAGAAATGGAAATGGCAGTGAGCGAGTGAGAAAATGCTTTTGGCAGAGCAGAGCAGCGACTGGGCAGCGCACAAGAGCCTTGGCAGCATTTTGTGTTTTCCTTCAGTGGTGAAGTTGCAATGCCACTGGGGAGAAAAAGGAGTTTTACTGGCACTGAGTGCTCAGGTGCATCCACAGACACACACCAACATCCATCTGGGCATCATTAGATATCATACAAGCACAGAATATTATGTGTTGCATGCTGTGATATATGATTATTATTAAAAATCCAAGCACATATTTTTTACAGCTAGGGGAAAACATGAAAATGGGCTGCAAAGTGTAATGTCTTTATTTGAAATATAACCATCAAAAGGGATTTTGATTAAATCTTCAGGCTTGTTTTTACCTGATATTTTCCATTCTTGAGCATTAGCAGCAAACATTCTGACAGAACCATCTATTTTTTTCCTGAGCTGCATCACTTGCTCATAATTAGAATGGCATGTTTTATTGACTGTAATAAGGGATCATATTTGAGCACTAATTCAGAGCTGCTCTCATGGGAAGAAATAAATGTCATTAAGCAGGCTGTACGCTATTGAGAGCTGCCTCTAAATCACCGGGTCAGGCTACACGTACAGAAAAATACCAAACAAATGGGTGTCGGGTAAACATCGGTAGCTTAACGGCAATGAAGCGAAGCTGTTATGTGCTGTGAGCGCATTTGAATTCATATTTACTTGTTCTGAATGGGCGAATGAACTACATGTGAGGGCTTTTTAGAATCGAGCAATATATGTCAAGTGTCCTCAGTCATAACTGACTAGAAAGTGAGCATAATGTTACCGCTGGCAACCAGAGAGCAGTTCTGGCCTGACATCAGTGGTTAATGTACACTTCTGAGATCCAGCCGCCCATCTGTCCAGGGTCCTTCTCCAGGAGCAATGTGTCCTTGGACGGACCCCCCGTCCTGGGCATGCTGTGGTAGTGGACTCCAGTATTCACAGACTAGCGGAGCCAAAGCTTCTCTCGGGCCTGCCAGCTCACACTTACCCATGGCTGGGCTTGAGTACGCTGCTGGCGGCCATGACGGTGGCGCCCTGAGGGACTGCTAGCTCTCCTGACTGGCTTTAATTGAGGAGAGATATAAATAAGTCCTGTGATGAGATGATTGGAAATGCAGTATAGAGGATTAATGTATTCTTTGATTTAGGTTCAACATATATATACCTTTTTTAAGGAAATGATGCTAACTCTTTCCCAAGTAAAAGTTAGCTGCATTTCCAAGTAGCATGACAACACCAGTATTTTTTCCAGCAATACAAAACTATTTTATGCAACAAGTAGCCATGTAGAAAAATACTACATCACTGTTTTAATATTGTTTAGCTGTCAGTCTAGTGCATTTGGACGATTCAAGTAAATCAAATGGGTCATAAAAATTATTCTGTTTGTTCTTGTGCATGCAATTTTAGTTTTTGTGCTGCATTTTTTTTGTCTTCTATGTAGCAAAATTTCATTTAATAGCTTCAATTATCTATTCTAGTTTGCAAGCTTGTAACGTACACCAGATTTTTATTTTTTGAGAGTGAGAGAGATGAATACTTTCAGCATTGAATCATTAAACTAAAGACTTTTACATTGGAACCAAATATGTCTATTTCAGATACATTCTGTTCTCTTGAAGTTTCTTTTCATCAAAGAGTCTTGAAATGAAGAACCAACCCCAAAGTTTTATACAGTAGTGTAGCTAACTAAGTTTGACTTTAGCTATTAACTATTTAAAATTATCATAAGATTTTAGCTTGTGTAGCTACAGTTTTAAAATAGTTCTTTCTGATGTCTTCTTTTGTTTGCATGTTTAATTTATGTATGCAATCTGTTCTTCAAAATGAGGGTGTATCTGAATTGATAGATTAACTTGGTTTCTTAAAGCAGCGTGCGCACGGTGTTGGACAGGTGAATATACGCTGGTGTGAACATGTTTAAAGCGTTTGACAGCGTAGTGTAAGGCACTTAATAAAGGCCCGTCCTGTATAACGGAGATGGAACGTTGGAAACTGTGATCTCAGCTCATTAAGAGCGCTCCTTCATCTGTGAGGTGTGCTGTCATCATCCCTCATGCAGGCATGCACACGCGCTGTTCGTCACCTCACCTCAGCCTATAATTAATCTTTACCTTTAAAGGGTCTTACGAGCCCCTCCTCTGCCACTCCAAGGTGCTTTAACACATCTGCAACAGCTCTAAAGTACATGTCAGTTTGTGCCAAACTGTTTTAAAAGGTAAAAAACAGCTTGATGAAGATAACACTTCATAAAAATCAACAAGCGTTATACAGGAGACTTCAGAATAACACTTTGAATGGGGTCCGAGTCTATTTCTCATCTGTCTGTGAGTGTTGGTGAGTGTTCTTAGTGAAAGGAAAGTGAGATTTGTACCTGAAACGACAGGGATGCAGTTTGTGATTCTCACTGATGCAATTCGGCCAACTCTCCCTGTACGTGAAACTGGGTAATGCTGCGTCAAGTTCAAACAGCATAGAGTAATTTTAAATAAACGAAGTTCAATTTCCCGAACCGCATCATTGTTCTGCTCTCTCCATGGTGAAAAAACGCTCCTTTCATCTCCTTTTGAAGAATACCTCTTTTTTTCCGTCAGAAAACTGACTTGGGACCGGGCCAGGTGGTAACACAGAAGCTGATACCCATTTACACGTCTATCTTGTTTTAAAATGATTCCAATAAAACAGCTTGCAAATTTAATGACAGTTGAGATGCAACTTGGGCTCCTGGAGTCTTTGTATTCGGTTCAACTGGAGCATCAGTTTTCACTTCTGCCTGTACTTGGATCCCCCACCTGAATAAGTTACACACTGCAGTTAGCAGAGTAGGGGAATGCCATTTTTTAAAGTAGCATGTTACAGTGTTGCATTACCCATTATAATCGTAATTAAAATACAAGTAACTTTTGTTTTTTCTTCCTCATCATGGCCTATTTTTTTTTTTACATTGAAAGTGATATTTGTTTCGAAAGAATCGAAAGAGTATAACATGTAGGCTGTTAACCATGCTTAATAGTGAATTGTCCATATAAACAAGAAAAATATATTTGAGAAGCAACATAAGATTGTATGACTTGCCTTCAGAGTTTGCAGTTATTAGTTTTTTTTTTTTTACTGCACTGGCAGATTTTTCACTTATAAATAAGTGGAGAAACAAGCAAAATAAATAAATAAATAAATAAACAATTTGTAAGCCAAAACACACCTATATTAAAGAAACCCTCTATCTAAAAAAGTCTTAAAAGGGTCATATGATGTTGCTAAAAAGAACATTATTTTGTGTATTTGGTGTAATGAAATGTGTTTATGCGGTTTAAGGTTAAAAAACACATTATTTTCCACATACTGTACATTATTGTTTCTCCTCTGTGCCCTGCCTTTCTGAAACGCGTAGATTTTTACAAAGCTCATCGGTCTGAAAAAGCGAGGTGTGCTGTGATTGGCCAGCTATCGAGTGCACTGTGATTGGCCGAATACCTCAAGCGTGAGACGGAAATGTTATGCCCTCACCATATTGGGATGATGCCCTGTCAGGCCGCAGCGATGATTCAAAAACATGAAAACCCATTATAAACGAGGCATTCGTTGCATCCAGTGGAGACATAATTATGGATTATAATGACTTATACTGTCTTTTTACGTGTTGCGTTGCATCGTGCCGCATAAACATAAAACCATGTCTGCATTTGTGATCGGAGAAATGACAAACAACAAGCCCTAAGTTACTCTACACTGCCCAAAAAATTGCTTTAAATATATAAAATATAAAAACTCTTTAAATATAAAAAACGTACTTACAGTCTTTGAGTCAGAAAAGTCGGCATTGTAGTCTAACGTTTCTCTACCAGGATCAGGAAACAGTCCTCCATAAAATG